>NC_084587.1:56622144-56764644 GCF_033807715.1 Cololabis saira
GAATACCCCCCTGGTCTTAGGTTTGGATTCCATTCTTGATCTAGGATTAGTTCCTGGTATGGTCTTTGTTTTAGCCTCAATTTGGTCTTTGGTTTGGTTCCTGGTCTGGCCCTAGGTTTTATCACAGTCTGTTCTGGTTTTGGTTCCTTTTCAGGACTGGTAGTTGGATTTATTCAGCAGCTCCAAGATGGTGATCAGACCTCAGGAACCTGTAGGTTCTATATGGGTTCTCTCTACTGACTGCATTTACAGGACTGTCTCAGAAAATTAGAATATTGTGATTTTCTGTAATGCAATTACAAAAACAAAAATGTCATACATTCTGGATTCATTACAAATCAACTGAAATATTGCAAGCCTTTTATTATTTCAATATTGCTGATCATGGCTTACAGCTTAAGAAAACTCAAATATCCTATCTCAAAAAATTGAAATATTCTGGGAATCTTCATCTTAAGCTGTAAACCATAATCAGCAATATTAAACTAATAAAAGGCTTGCAATATTTCAGTTGATTTGTAATGAATCCAGAATGTATGACATTTTTTTTTTTTTTTTTAATTGCATTACAGAAAATAAAGAACTTTATCACAATATTCTAATTTTCTGAGACAGTCCTGTACATGCACTCAATAACCCTTTTAAAACCCGGATATTGGCAATAACCCGAATTTGCACGGCCATGTAAACACCAATAACCCCTTTGAATAACCCAAATTTGCTCATATTCGGGTTTTTAAAACCCGAATATGAGCCCTGGGTTACTCCTTTTAAAACCTGAATATTGGGTCATGTAAACACCAAACAGAATATCCCCATCAAACGGAACAGGAATTTGTTTTCTGCACATGCTCTGTTCACAAGGAATCCTGGTCTTTTGAGTCCAGGAAGTTCTTATAAACACGGAGAAACGCAAGACCAGGAGGAGACTAATCACTTCATAAATGTAATGAAGGATATGAACATTTCTACATTTGTAGACGGTAGAAAGTACTGGGATAGAATATTTAAAAGAAGGTGAGAGAAAAGTTGCTGTGAGCAGCATTTGTTTTGAATTTGGATACAGGAAGAGGAAGCAGAAATGACGGTAATTGCGTCATGATGTTCTCCGTGCGTCGCTGGTTTGATCCAGATATCCCGAATGATTAATTACCATGTTAACGGAATATTCCCAATGTTTCAGTAACCGGAATATTAACAATAACCCGAATTTTGACTGCATGTAGACGTAGTGACTGTAAGTTTAGAACAGGGCCTGTGGTTCTGATTGTATGGTGACTGGACTGGTGGGGGTTACAGGAGGGAGCTCAGAATCCTGCTGCTTTCCTCAGAGCTGCCATTTGGCATTGTTCTCATCCTCACTGATCAATATTTGCTGGACCGTTGATCCTCAGCTCTGACTGTGTGTGAGTGAGTGATTACCATCATTTGACACCGCCCCATCCGAAATTATTGATCGTCCTTCATCAGTTGGTATCGACTAACTGGTCGGATGCTGCTTTCTCTCCCTAGATGAAATCATGAGAGGGGGACGACTGAGGGGGTTGATCATCGTGAGCTGAGTTTTAATTAACGCCGAGCAGCTGCAGAGGCTGTTTCACTGAGGTGTGAGTACGAAGTGCTGAAGCAGCGACTGATGGAGGTCACAAGAGGGGGGGGGGGTCGATGGAGGGCAGCCTGACCTCCATCAGCTTCATATATCCCTGTTCACCTTCAGCGCTATTCACATCTAACCACGAAAACAACACTGCTTATTTCCTGTGGCTCTTTCAAAGTAAAAGTTTTGACTACTCAGTTCATTCACATTATGTCAAAGAAAAAATCCAGATGGGCAGTTCTTTTACTGACCACCAAGGTATGGATCCAGAGACCATTGGTGTGGAAGGTTCTAGCTTAGTGTGGATGGTTCTTGGCGGGTGTAAAAGGTTCTGCATTGGACCGGAAGGTTCTAGGTTAGTGTGGAAGATTTTTGATTGTAGTGGTAGCTTTGTAGATTGGTCTGGAAGGTTCTTTGTTGTGGAAGATTGTGGGTTGGTCTGGAAGGTTCTAGACTGGTCTGGAAGGCCCTGTGTAGGTCTGGAAGCTTATGTATTGGTGTGAAAGGTTGGGGGTTGGTGTGGAAGGTTTGTGGTGCTTGTGGGAGGTTCTAGGTTGGTGTGAAAGGCTCTTTGTTGGTCTAGGTAGGTTAAAGGACCGGTTTCTTCACTTCTGTGGTTTGAGTCAGACTGTGTGTGTGCGTGCGTGTTTGTGTGTGTGCGTGCGTGTTTGTGTGTGTGCGTGCGTGTTTGTGTGTGCGTGTGTGCGTGCGTGTTTGTGTGTGTGTGTGTGCGTGCGTGTTTGTGTGTGTGTTTGTGTGTGTGCGTGCTTGTGTGTGTGCGTGCGTGTGTGTGCGTGCGTGCGTGCGTGCGTGCGTGCGTGCGTGCGTGCGTGCGTGCGTGCGTGCGTGCGTGCGTGCGTGCGTGCGTGCGTGCGTGCGTGCGTGCGTGCGTGCGTGCGTGCGTGCGTGCGTGCGTGCGTGCGTGCGTGCGTGCGTGTAAATGGGAGGATTCAGGTAGGAGGATGTTTGGTTGGAGATGTGTTTTCTTCAGCAGCAGAGCTTTCATGTTAATGAGCTGTTACATAATTCCTCCATCTTCATTCTGGTCAGCTGCAGGAGACGGTTCCAGACTTTAATGATGCAGCAGATTCACTTGAGAGCTTCTTTGTTTTTCTCTGACCCATGAACACGTCCATCACACACATTTCAGAAATACAGTTTCACATGGGGAACAGGCACGCCTGTTGGCCCTTTACCTGCTGCACAGGTGTACAAGGATCTGCAGTCTGCAGGTGCTGCTCACCAGCAGAACTATGGATGGACACCAGAACATCCCAAGCACTCACTCAATCACACACACACTTATAAGAAGTGTTGGACCACTGTCATGTGATCATGTGAACTCTTATTGGACTCTTTTGAACATTTTGTGAATATGTGAAATTCGACATAGAGCTGGCTCAGTCTTCAGTCTGGGATCAGCTTCGGGTGCCTCCTAAAAACTCTCTTCATCTCTTCGCCTCTTCGCTCTCCAGTTCTTGGCTCCGCGCCAAAAAAGCCCGTTGTGAGGGGGGGGGGGGGGGGGGGGGGGGAGGGGCGCTTCGGGACCTGGAATTAACCAGCCGAGCGTAAGATCCGATACCAGAGCGTTGTACTCTTGACTCTCTCTGCCTCTAACCCCTTTTCCCACTCCGAGTTTTGTGTTTATATCCGGAATCGGTGAGCAGAATCAAAAATGGAATTGGAATCATAAAGACCTTATCAATTCCCATCCCTATTCGTGATAGGAGCTGCAGGAACAAGCATTACCACGGTAGGACCTGCAGGTAGAAGCATCACCAGTGGCGATTTTGGTCTGTAAAATTTTGGTGGGGCCATGCTGGAAAATCTTATGCAATCAGTATCAAGTGAGAGAAGGGACCACAGCACCTTTGACCACAAAATTGCAGCTGAATTAATGCCATCATCACACAAACAGTGCCAATCTAACGACATATATTATCATATCAATAGCGCTACCAAATGGGCAGTGTGTTCAAGAGAATATAAGGTAGGCCTACATGGTCAGTTCCACTATAAAAATCTGTTAGACTCACCGTTGACGCTCCCGGTTAACCAGAGTTTCCTTTTGAACCATTCCTTATTAAATGTCCTCGTTTTGTCTTTTCCGGCTTGACAAATGGTTAAATCATCTGGTCGATGTGGTCCCAAACGTTTTATTTCCAACTTCTGCTCAATTGATAAAGTGCTAAATCGCACACGCACCAAATAGTCAACTTCATTCATTTTGAAAGAATGAAACGTCACCTATCAATCAAAGTACGTAGCCGGCGTACAGCGCGCGTCGCCGCGTAACCTATGTCGTAGGTCTGCGTTGGTGTAACGCAGAACCATGGATCAGCCTTTATTCTGGCGCGGTTTGAAAAAGACAAGCGAGTGATTATGTACATTCACTGAGTGAATATTATGAAAGTAAAATATTTATTTCTCGCTAGAAATAGTTTTTTTTTAATTCAGTCCGCAAATGACGGCGAAAAGCATTCTGGGAAATTCTGGGAACAGCCAATCACAGAGTGAGCTGTTTGACCGCCGGCCGACGCCGATTCAACATGTCTGCTTCAGTTCAGAGCAGCCAATGAGAGGCGCTCTGGGGCCCTGAGCTCCAGGCCCCACTGTCGAAGCTAATGTGTGCGCTGTACACGCGCACGCGTGCGCAGCAGTTCACCAGTTAACAACATTACAGGCAGAGGTGCCATCTCCGCTGTGCCCCACCGAGCGGAAACAGAGGGGCTGGATCAGGCAGGGCGAACTATTTACACACAGTTACACTACAAAAAGTGTCAGCAGATGAAATTAAGTTGCATCAAATGAAAACTGCGGACATTTAATTGGAGACAAATTTATTATGAACTTATGTTTAATGACACATAATCTTCCCCTGCGCAGCAGCGCACTCTGGTGGGGCCGTGCCCCACCGGCCCCTAATGCAAAGACGCCACTGAGCATCACCATCGTAGGACCTGCAGGAACCGGCATCTTCATGGTAGAAGCTGCAAGAACCGTGTACCATGGAAGGACCTGCAGGAACCCATGTCACCATGGAACTGGCATGACTTTGGCAGGGACCAGCTTCACCACAGCAGGACCTGCAAGAACTGGTGTCAGCATGAGAGGACCTGAAGGAACTGGCATGACTGTACTATGACTTGCGGTAATTGGCATGAATATGGTAGGACATGCAGTGGCCAGCATCACCATGTTTGATCTGCTCCAAACAAGCATCTTAATTGTAAGACTTGCAAGAATCGGCATGACTATAGTAGGGCCTGAAGGACCAAGCATCACCACGGTAGGAACTGCAGGTGGAAGCATCAGCATCGTAGGACCTGCAGGAACAAGCATCTTTATGGTAAGACTTGCAAGAGTCGACATGACTATGGTAGGACCTACAAAAACTGGCATGATCATGGTAGGACCTGCAGGATCTGGCGTGACCTTGGTAAGACTTGCAAGAACCATCATTTTCATGGTAGGACCTCCAGGAACAAAGATCACCATGGTAAGGCCTGCATGAATAAGCATCTTCGGTCATGGTTAGTCCTCCGGCCTTCAGCCATTTTCCATTCACCTCTCTCCTGCTCACCCCATCTGCCAGCCACACCCACCTCGTCAGTCACTCCATTCACCTGCTCACTCAGCTGCAGCTCTTCAGCAATCATGCCAGCTCCACTCTCCTCCACACTCACTGCCAGATCGTCTCCTTGTTCTCATGCAAGACCTTCGAGCATTCACCCTTCGTCTGATCTTCCGGTTTCGACCCTGCTTCCTCCCGACCTTCCTGCCTCATCTCTGCCCTGGTAAAGGCCTCAGCCCTTCTGTCTTTGACTCCGAATCAGCCTTACCCTTACCTGATCTTTGCTGGGCTTACCTGCTTCTGCTGACAATAAAAGTCATTACCAATATATCTGGTCCAGTTGGTGCTGCTCTTGGGTCCAAAACCCCACCCCTTACAGTACGATCTGGCCAGTCATGGACGCAGCACACCCTCTGGCTTGACAGAATGGACCAGCCACTATGGACCCAGTAGGTGAACAGATAACCCTCTGGGAGTTTTTCCACCGGGAGGTAGAGAAGAACATGCCTCGGTTCGAGGAGAAGGTCGAGGCGGGCCCAGGAGTCTCCAGCTCCAGGGGAAACGACGGCGGCGGCAGCCCCAGCCTGTTCCTGAGGTGGTCCCGGATGCACCTTGCTCTGTTCCTGTTCCTGGTGATGGTCCTGGATGCATCAGCAACTGTTCCTGTTCCACCGGTGGTCCTGGACGCATTAGCCTCTGTTCCTGTTCTGGTGGTGGTCCTGGACGCATCAGCTCCTGTTCCTGCGGTGGTCCGGACGCATCAGCTCCTGTTCCTGTTCTGGTGGTGGTCCTGGACGCATCAGCCTCTGTTCCTGTTCTGGTGGTGGTCCTGGACGCATCAGCCGCTGTTCCTGTTCTGGTGGTGGTCCTGGACGCATCAGCGGCTGTTCCTGTTCCACCGGTTGTCCCTGGACGCATCAGCCTCTGTTCCTGTTCCACCGGTGGTCCCGGACGCATCAGCACCTGTTCCTGTTCCACCGGTGGTCCCGGACGCATCAGCCTCTGTTCCTGTTCTGGAGGTGGTCCCGGATGCATCAGCACCTGTTCCTGTTCTGGTGGTGGTCCCGGACGCATCAGCACCTGTTCCTGTTCTGGTGGTGGTCAAGGACGCATCAGCCTCTGTTCCTGTTCTGGTGGTGGTCCTGGACGCATCAGCACCTGTTCCTGTTCTGGTGGTGGTCCCGGACGCATCAGCCACTTTTCCTGTTCCACCGGTGGTCCTGGACGCATTAGCCTCTGTTCCTGTTCTGGTGGTGGTCCTGGACGCATCAGCTCCTGTTCCTGCGGTGGTCCCGGACGCATCAGCCTCTGTTCCTGTTCTGGTGGTGGTCCTGGACGCATCAGCCTCTGTTCCTGTTCCACCGGTGGTCCCGGAGGCATCAGCACCTGTTCCTGTTCCACCGGTGGTCCCGGACGCATCAGCCCCTGTTCCTATTCCGGTGGTGGTCCTGGAGGCATCAGCCTCTGTTCCTGTTCTGGTGGTGGTCCTGGACGCATCAGCCACTGTTCCTGTTCTGGTGGTGGTCCTGGACGCATCAGCCCCCGTTCCTGTTCCACCGGTGGTCCTGGACGCATCAGCCCCCATTCCTATTCCACCGGTGGTCCTAGACGCATCAGCACCTGTTCCTGTTCAGGTGGTGGTCCTGGACGCATCATCCTCTGTTCCTGTTCTGGTGGTGGTCCTGGAAACATCAACCTCTGTTCCTGTTCTGGTGGTGGTCCTGGACGCATCAGCCTCTGTTCCTGTTCTGGTGGTGGTCCTGGACGCATCAGCCTCTGTTCCTGTTCTGGTGGTGGTCATGGACGCATCAGCCACTGTTCCTGTTCTGGTGGTGGTCCTGGACGCATCAGCCTCTGTTCCTGTTCCACCGGTGGTCCTGGACGCATCAGCCTCTGTTCCTGTTCTGGTGGTGGTCCTGGACGCATCAGCCACTATTCCTGTTCCAATTGTGGTCCTGGACGCATCAGCCCCTGTTCCTGTTCTGGTGGTGGTCCTGGACGCATCAGCCTCTGTTCCTGTTCTGGTGGTGGTCCTGGACGCATCAGCCCCTGTTCCTGTTCTGGTGGTGTTCCTGGACGCATCAGCCTCTGTTCCTGTTCAGGTGGTGGTCCTGGACGCATCATCCTCTGTTCCTGTTCTGGTGGTGGTCCTGGAAACATCAACCTCTGTTCCTGTTCTGGTGGTGGTCCTGGACGCATCAGCCTCTGTTCCTGTTCTGGTGGTGGTCCTGGACGCATCAGCCTCTGTTCCTGTTCTGGTGGTGGTCATGGACGCATCAGCCACTGTTCCTGTTCTGGTGGTGGTCCTGGACGCATCAGCCTCTGTTCCTGTTCCACCGGTGGTCCTGGACGCATCAGCCTCTGTTCCTGTTCTGGTGGTGGTCCTGGACGCATCAGCCACTATTCCTGTTCCAATTGTGGTCCTGGACGCATCAGCCCCTGTTCCTGTTCTGGTGGTGGTCCTGGACGCATCAGCCCCTGTTCCTGTTCTGGTGGTGGTCCTGGACGCATCAGCCACTATTCCTGTTCCAATTGTGGTCCTGGACGCATCAGCCTCTGTTCCTGTTCTGGTGGTGGTCCTGGACGCATCAGCCCCTGTTCCTGTTCTGGTGGTGGTCCTGGACGCATCAGCCTCTGTTCCTATTCTGGTGGTGGTCCTGGACGCATCAGCCTCTGTTCCTGTTCCAATGGTGGTCCTGGACGCATCAGGTCCTGTTCCTGTTCTGGTGGTGGTCCTGGATGCATCAGCACCTGTTCCTGTTCTGGTGGTGATCCTGGACGCATCAGCCTCTGTTCCTGTTCCAATGGTGGTCCTGGACGCATCAGCCCCTGTTCCTGTTCCAGCCTTGGTCCTGGACGCATCAGCCGCTGTTCCTGTTCCACCGGTGGTCCTGGACGCATCAGCACCTGTTCTTGTTCTGGTGGTGGTACTGGATGCATCAGCCTCTGTTCCTGTTCTGGTGGTGGTACTGGACGCATCAGCCTCTGTTCCTGTTCTGGTTGTGGTCCTGGACGCATCAGCTTCTGTTCCTGTTCTGGTGGTGGTCCTGGACACATCAGCACCTGTTCCTGTTCTGGTGGTGGTCCTGGACGCATCAGCCCCTGTTCCTGTTCTGGTGGTCTTCCTGGACGTATCAGCCTCTGTTCCTGTTCTAGTGGTGGTCCTGGACGCATCAGCCCCTGTTCCTGTTCTGGTGGTGGTCCCGGATGCATCAGCCTCTGTTCCTGTTCCACCGGTGGTCCTGGACGCATCAGCCTCTGTTCCTGTTCTGGTGGTGGTCCTGGACGTATCAGCCTCTGTTCCTGTTCTAGTGGTGTTCCTGGACGCATCAGCCTCTGTTCCTGTTCTGGTGGTGGTCCTGGACGCATCAGCCTCTGTTCCTGTTCTGGTGGTGGTCCTGGACGCATCAGCCTCTGTTCCTGTTCTGGTGGTGGTCCTGGACGCATCAGCCTCTGTTCCTGTTCTGGTGGTGGTCCTGGACGTATCAGCCTCTGTTCCTGTTCTAGTGGTGTTCCTGGACGTATCAGCCTCTGTTCCTGTTCTTGTGGTGGTCCTGGATGCATCAGCCTCTTTTCCTGTTCTTGTGGTGGTCCTGGATGCACCAGCCTCTGTTCCTGTTCTGGTGGTGGTCCTGGACGCATCAGCGTCTGTTCCTGTTCAACCGGTGGTCCCGGACGCATCAGCCCCTGTTCCTGTTCCACCGGTGGTCCTGGACGCATCAGCCTCTGTTCCTGTTCTGGTGGTGGTCCTGGACGCATCAGCCATTGTTCCTTTTTTTGGTGGTGGTCCTGGTGCATCAGCCTCTGTTCCTGTTCTGGTGGTGGTCCTGGATGCATCAGCCTCTGTTCCTATTCTGGTGGTGGTCCTGGACGCATCAGCCACTGTTCCTGTTCCACCGGTGGTCCTGGACGCATCAGCTTCTGTTCCTGTTCCACCGGTGGTCCTCGACGCATCAGCCTCTGTTCCTGTTCCACCAGTGGACCCGGACGCATCAGCACCTGTTCCTGTTCCAATTGTGGTCCTGGACGCATCAGCCCCTGTTCCTGTTCTGGTGGTGGTCCCGGATGCATGAGCCTCTGTTCCTGTTCCACCGGTGGTCCTGGACGCATAAGCCTCTGTTCCTGTTCTGGTGGTGATCCTGGACGCATCAGCCCCTGTTCCTTTTCTGGTGGTCGTCCTGGACGTATCAGCCTCTGTTCCTGTTCTTGTGGTGGTCCTGGACGCATCAACCTCTGTTCCTGTTCTGGTGGTGGTCCTGGATGCATCAGCCTCTTTTCCTGTTCTTGTGGTGGTCCTGGATGCACCAGCCTCTGTTCCTGTTCTGGTGGTGGTCCTGGACGCATCAGCCACTGTTCCTGTTCTGGTGGTGGTCCTGGACGCATCAGCCTCTATTCCTGATCTGGTGGTGGTCCTGGACGCATCAGCACCTGTTCCTGTTCTGGTGGTGGTCCTGGACACATCAGCACCTGTTCCTGTTCTGGTGGTGGTCCTGGACGCATCAGCCCCTGTTCCTGTTCTGGTGGTGGTCCTGGACGCATCAGCCTCTGTTCCTGTTCTGGTGGTGGTCCTGGACGCATCAGCCTCTGTTCCTGTTCTGGTGGTGGTCCTGGACGTATAAGCCTCTGTTCCTGTTCTAGTGGTGGTCCTGGACGCATCAGCCTCTGTTCCTGTTCTGGTGGTGGTCCTGGACGCATCAGCCTCTGTTCCTGTTCTGGTGGTGGTCCTGGACGCAGCAGCGTCTGTTCCTGTTCTGGTGGTGGTCCTGGATGCATCAGCCTCTTTTCCTGTTCTTGTGGTGGTCCTGGATGCACCAGCGTCTGTTCCTGTTCCACCGGTGGTCCCGGACGCATCAGCCCCTGTTCCTGTTCCACCGGTGGTCCCGGACGCATCAGCCCCTGTTCCGGTTCCACCGGTGGTCCTGGACGCATCAGCCTCTGTTCCTGTTCTGGTGGTGGTCCTGGACGCATCAGCCATTGTTCCTTTTTTTGGTGGTGGTCCTGGTGCATCAGCCTCTGTTCCTGTTCTGGTGGTGGTCCTGGATGCATCAGCCACTGTTCCTGTTCCACCGGTGGTCCTGGACGCATCAGCTTCTGTTCCTGTTCCACAGGTGGTCCTCGACGCATCAGCCTCTGTTCCTGTTCCACCAGTGGTCCCGGACGCATCAGCACCTGTTCCTGTTCCAATTGTGGTCCTGGACGCATCAGCCCCAGTTCCTGTTCTGGTGGTGGTCCCGGATGCATGAGCCTCTGTTCCTGTTCCACCGGTGGTCCTGGACGCATAAGCCTCTGTTCCTGTTCTGGTGGTGATCCTGGACGCATCAGCCCCTGTTCCTTTTCTGGTGGTCGTCCTGGACGTATCAGCCTCTGTTCCTGTTCTTGTGGTGGTCCTGGACGCATCAACCTCTGTTCCTGTTCTGGTGGTGGTCCCGGATGCATCAGCCTCTTTTCCTGTTCTTGTGGTGGTCCTGGATGCACCAGCCTCTGTTCCTGTTCTCGTGGTGGTCCTGGACGCATCAGCCACTGTTCCTGTTCTGGTGGTGGTCCTGGACGCATCAGCCTCTGTTCCTGTTCCGGCCGTGGTCCTGGACGCATCAGCCTCTGTTCCTGTTCTGGTGGTGGTCCTGGACGCATCAGCGTCTGTTCCTGTTCTGGTGGTGGTCCTGGACGCATCAGCGTCTGTTCCTGTTCCACCGGTGGTCCTGGACGCATCAGCCTCTGTTCCTGTTCCGGCCGTGGTCCTGGACGCATCAGCCTCTGTTCCTGTTCTGGTGGTGGTCCTGGACGCATCAGCCACTGTTCCTGTTCCAATCGTGGTCCTGGACGCATCAGCCCCTGTTCCTGTTCTGGTGGTGGTCCTGGACGCATCAGCCTCTGTTCCTGTTCTGGTGGTGGTCCTGGACGCATCCGCCTCTGTTCCTGTTCTGGTGGTGGTCCTAGACGCATCAGCCTCTGTTCCTGTTCCAATGGTGGTCCTGGACGCATCAGCCCCTGTTCCTGTTCCAGCCTTGGTCCTGGACGCATCAGCCGCTGTTCCTGTTCCACCGGTGGTCCTGGACGCATCAGCACCTGTTCCTGTTCTGGTGGTGGTCCTGGACGCATCAGCCCCTCTTCCTGTTCTGGTGGTGGTCCTGGACGCATCAGCCCCTGTTCCTGTTCTGGTGGTGGTCCTGGACGCATCAGCCTCTGTTCCTGTTCTGGTGGTGGTCCTGGACGCATCAGCCCCTGTTCCTGTTCTGGTGGTGGTCCTGGACGCATCAGCCTCTGTTCCTGTTCTGGTGGTGGTCCTGGACGCATCAGCCTCTGTTCCTGTTCCAATGGTGGTCCTGGACGCATCAGCCCCTGTTCCTGTTCCAATGGTGGTCCTGGACGCATCAGCCCCTGTTCCTGTTCCAGACTTGGTCCTGGACGCATCAGCCGCTGTTCCTGTTCCACCGATGGTCCTAGACGCATCAGCACCTGTTCCTGTTCTGGTGGTGGTCCTGGACGCATCAGCACCTGTTCCTGTTCTGGTTGTGGTCCTGGACGCATCAGCCTCTGTTCCTATTCTGGTGGTGGTCCAGGACGCATCAGCCGCTGTTCCTGTTCTGGTGGTGGTCCTGGACGCATCAGCCTCTGTTCCTGATCTGGTGGTGGTCCTAGACGCATCAGCACCTGTTCCTGTTATGGTGGTGGTCATGGACACATCAGCACCTGTTCCTGTTCTGGTGGTGGTCCTGGACGCATCAGCCCCTGTTCCTGTTCCATCGGTGGTCCTGGACGCATCAGCCTCTGTTCCTTTTTTTGGTGGTGGTCCCGGATGCATCAGCACCTGTTCCTGTTCTGGTGGTGGTCCTGGACGCATCAGCCCCTGTTCCTGTTCTGGTGGTGGTCCTGGACGCATCAGCCTCTGTTCCTGTTCTGGTGGTGGTCCTGGACGCATCAGCGTCTGTTCCTGTTCCACCGGTGGTCCTGGACGCATCAGCGTCTGTTCCTGTTCCACCGGTGGACCTGGATGCATCAGCCTCTGTTCCTGTTCCACCAGTGGTCCCGGACGCATCAGCACCTGTTCCTGTTCCAATTGTGGTCCTGGACGCATCAGCCCCAGTTCCTGTTCTGGTGGTGGTCCCGGATGCATGAGCCTCTGTTCCTGTTCCACCGGTGGTCCTGGACGCATAAGCCTCTGTTCCTGTTCTGGTGGTGATCCTGGACGCATCAGCCCCTGTTCCTTTTCTGGTGGTCGTCCTGGACGTATCAGCCTCTGTTCCTGTTCTTGTGGTGGTCCTGGACGCATCAACCTCTGTTCCTGTTCTGGTGGTGGTCCCGGATGCATCAGCCTCTTTTCCTGTTCTTGTGGTGGTCCTGGATGCACCAGCCTCTGTTCCTGTTCTCGTGGTGGTCCTGGACGCATCAGCCACTGTTCCTGTTCTGGTGGTGGTCCTGGACGCATCAGCCTCTGTTCCTGTTCCGGCCGTGGTCCTGGACGCATCAGCCTCTGTTCCTGTTCTGGTGGTGGTCCTGGACGCATCAGCGTCTGTTCCTGTTCTGGTGGTGGTCCTGGACGCATCAGCGTCTGTTCCTGTTCCACCGGTGGTCCTGGACGCATCAGCCTCTGTTCCTGTTCTGGTGGTGGTCCTGGACACATCAGCCTCTGTTCCTGTTCTGGTGGTGGTCCTGGTGCATCAGCCTCTGTTCCTGTTCTGGTGGTGGTCCTGGATGCATCAGCCTCTGTTCCTGTTCTGGTGGTGGTCCTGGACGCATCAGCCACTGTTCCTGTTCCAATCGTGGTCCTGGACGCATCAGCCCCTGTTCCTGTTCTGGTGGTGGTCCTGGACGCATCAGCCTCTGTTCCTGTTCTGGTGGTGGTCCTGGACGCATCCGCCTCTGTTCCTGTTCTGGTGGTGGTCCTAGACGCATCAGCCTCTGTTCCTGTTCCAATGGTGGTCCTGGACGCATCAGCCCCTGTTCCTGTTCCAGCCTTGGTCCTGGACGCATCAGCCGCTGTTCCTGTTCCACCGGTGGTCCTGGACGCATCAGCACCTGTTCCTGTTCTGGTGGTGGTCCTGGACGCATCAGCCCCTCTTCCTGTTCTGGTGGTGGTCCTGGACGCATCAGCCCCTGTTCCTGTTCTGGTGGTGGTCCTGGACGCATCAGCCTCTGTTCCTGTTCTGGTGGTGGTCCTGGACGCATCAGCCCCTGTTCCTGTTCTGGTGGTGGTCCTGGACGCATCAGCCTCTGTTCCTGTTCTGGTGGTGGTCCTGGACGCATCAGCCTCTGTTCCTGTTCCAATGGTGGTCCTGAACGCATCAGCCCCTGTTCCTGTTCCAATGGTGGTCCTGGACGCATCAGCCCCTGTTCCTGTTCCAGACTTGGTCCTGGACGCATCAGCCGCTGTTCCTGTTCCACCGATGGTCCTAGACGCATCAGCACCTGTTCCTGTTCTGGTGGTGGTCCTGGACGCATCAGCACCTGTTCCTGTTCTGGTTGTGGTCCTGGACGCATCAGCCTCTGTTCCTATTCTGGTGGTGGTCCAGGACGCATCAGCCGCTGTTCCTGTTCTGGTGGTGGTCCTGGACGCATCAGCCTCTGTTCCTGATCTGGTGGTGGTCCTAGACGCATCAGCACCTGTTCCTGTTATGGTGGTGGTCATGGACACATCAGCACCTGTTCCTGTTCTGGTGGTGGTCCTGGACGCATCAGCCCCTGTTCCTGTTCCATCGGTGGTCCTGGACGCATCAGCCTCTGTTCCTTTTTTTGGTGGTGGTCCCGGATGCATCAGCACCTGTTCCTGTTCTGGTGGTGGTCCTGGACGCATCAGCCCCTGTTCCTGTTCTGGTGGTGGTCCTGGACGCATCAGCCTCTGTTCCTGTTCTGGTGGTGGTCCTGGACGCATCAGCGTCTGTTCCTGTTCCACCGGTGGTCCTGGACGCATCAGCGTCTGTTCCTGTTCCACCGGTGGTCCTGGACGCATCAGCCCCTGTTCCTGTTCTGGTGGTGGTCCTGGACGCATCAGCCTCTGTTCCTGTTCTGGTGGTGGTCCTGGACGCATCAGCGTCTGTTCCTGTTCCACCGGTGGTCCTGGACGCATCAGCCTCTGTTCCTGTTCTGGTGGTGGTCCTGGACGCATCAGCCCCTGTTCCTGTTCTGGTGGTGGTCCTGGACGCATCAGCCTCTGTTCCTGATCTGGTGGTGGTCCTGGACGCATCAGCACCTGTTCCTGTTCTGGTGGTGGTCCTGGACACATCAGCACCTGTTCCTGTTCTGGTGGTGGTCCTGGACGCATCAGCCCCTGTTCCTGTTCTGGTGGTGGTCCTGGACGCATCAGCCACTGTTCCTGTTCTGGTGGTGGTCCTGGACGCATCAGCCACTGTTCCTGTTCTGGTGTTGGTCCTGGACGAATCAGCACCTGTTCCTGTTCTGGTGGTGGTCCTGAACGCATCAGCCTCTGTTCCTGTTCTGGTGGTGGTCCTGAACGCATCAGCCTCTGTTCCTGTTCTGGTGGTGGTCCTGGACGCATTAACCCCTGTTCCTGTTCTGGTGGTGGTCCTGGACGCATCAGCCGCTGTTCCTGTTCTGGTGGTTGTCCTGTACGCATCAGCCTCTGTTCCTGTTCTGGTGGTGGTCCTGGACGCATCAGCACCTGTTCCTGTTCCGGCCGTGGTCCTGGACGCATCAGCCTCTGTTCCTGTTCTGGTGGTGGTCCTGGACGCATCAGCCACTATTCCTGTTCCAATTGTGGTCCTGGACGCATCAGCCCCTGTTCCTGTTCTGGTGGTGGTCCTGGACGCATCAGCCTCTGTTCCTGTTCTGGTGGTGGTCCTGGACGCATCAGCCCCTGTTCCTGTTCTGGTGGTGTTCCTGGACGCATCAGCCTCTGTTCCTATTCTGGTGGTGGTCCTGGACGCATCAGCCTCTGTTCCTGTTCCAATGGTGGTCCTGGACGCATCAGCCCCCATTCCTGTTCCACCGGTGGTCCTGGACGCATCAGCACCTGTTCCTGTTCAGGTGGTGGTCCTGGACGCATCATCCTCTGTTCCTGTTCTGGTGGTGGTCCTGGAAACATCAACCTCTGTTCCTGTTCTGGTGGTGGTCCTGGACGCATCAGCCTCTGTTCCTGTTCTGGTGGTGGTCCTGGACGCATCAGCGTCTGTTCCTGTTCTGGTGGTGGTCCTGGAAACATCAACCTCTGTTCCTGTTCTGGTGGTGGTCCTGGACGCATCAGCCCCTGTTCCTGTTCTGGTGGTGGTCCCGGATGCATCAGCCTCTGTTCCTGTTCCACCGGTGGTCCTGGACGCATCAGCCTCTGTTCCTGTTCTGGTGGTGGTCCTGGACGCATCAGCCTCTGTTCCTGTTCTGGTGGTGGTCCTGGACGCATCAGCCTCTGTTCCTGTTCTGGTGGTGGTCCTGGACGTATAAGCCTCTGTTCCTGTTCTGGTGGTGGTCCTGGACGCATCAGCATCTGTTCCTGTTCTGGTGGTGGTCCTGGATGCATCAGCCTCTTTTCCTGTTCTTGTGGTGGTCCTGGATGCACCAGCCTCTGTTCCTGTTCTGGTGGTGGTCCTGGACGCATCAGCGTCTGTTCCTGTTCCACCGGTGGTCCCGGACGCATCAGCCCCTGTTCCTGTTCCACCGGTGGTCCTGGACGCATCAGCCTCTGTTCCTGTTCTGGTGGTGGTCCTGGACGCATCAGCCATTGTTCCTTTTTTTGGTGGTGGTCCTGGTGCATCAGCCTCTGTTCCTGTTCTGGTGGTGGTCCTGGATGCATCAGCCTCTGTTCCTATTCTGGTGGTGGTCCTGGACGCATCAGCTTCTGTTCCTGTTCCACCGGTGGTCCTGGACGCATCAGCCACTGTCCCTGTTCCACCGGTGGTCCTGGACGCATCAGCTTCTGTTCCTGTTCCACCGGTGGTCCTGGACGCATCAGCACCTGTTCCTGTTCCACCAGTGGACCCGGACGCATCAGCACCTGTTCCTGTTCCAATTGTGGTCCTGGACGCATCAGCCCCTGTTCCTGTTCTGGTGGTGGTCCCGGATGCATGAGCCTCTGTTCCTGTTCCACCGGTGGTCCTGGACGCATAAGCCTCTGTTCCTGTTCTGGTGGTGATCCTGGACGCATCAGCCCCTGTTCCTTTTCTGGTGGTCGTCCTGGACGTATCAGCCTCTGTTCCTGTTCTTGTGGTGGTCCTGGACGCATCAACCTCTGTTCCTGTTCTGGTGGTGGTCCTGGATGCATCAGCCTCTTTTCCTGTTCTTGTGGTGGTCCTGGATGCACCAGCCTCTGTTCCTGTTCTGGTGGTGGTCCTGGACGCATAAGCCTCTGTTCCTGTTCTGGTGGTGATCCTGGACGCATCAGCCCCTGTTCCTTTTCTGGTGGTCGTCCTGGACGTATCAGCCTCTGTTCCTGTTCTTGTGGTGGTCCTGGACGCATCAGCCTCTGTTCCTGTTCTGGTGGTGGTCCTGGACGCATCAGCCTCTGTTCCTGTTCTGGTGGTGGTCCCGGATGCATCAGCCTCTTTTCCTGTTCTTGTGGTGGTCCTGGATGCACCAGCCTCTGTTCCTGTTCTGGTGGTGGTCCTGGACGCATCAGCCACTGTTCCTGTTCTGGTGGTGGTCCTGGACGCATCAGCCTCTGTTCCTGTTCCGGCCGTGGTCCTGGACGCATCAGCGTCTGTTCCTGTTCCACCGGTGGTCCCGGACGCATCAGTCCCTGTTCCTGTTCTGGTGGTGGTCCTGGACGCATCAGTCCCTGTTCCTGTTCTGGTGGTGGTCCTGGACGCATCAGCCTCTGTTCCTGTTCCGGCCGTGGTCCTGGACGCATCAGCCTCTGTTCCTGTTCTGGTGGTGGTCCTGGACGCATCAGCGTCTGTTCCTGTTCTGGTGGTGGTCCTGGACGCATCAGCGTCTGTTCCTGTTCCACCGGTGGTCCTGGACGCATCAGCCTCTGTTCCTGTTCTGGTGGTGGTCCTGGACGCATCAGCCTCTGTTCCTGTTCTGGTGGTGGTCCTGGACGCATCAGCGTCTGTTCCTGTTCCATCGGTGGTCCTGGACGCATCAGCGTCTGTTCCTGTTCCACCGGTGGACCTGGATGCATCAGCCTCTGTTCCTGTTCTGGTGGTGGTCCTGGACGCATCAGCCGCTGTTCCTGTTCTGGTGGTGGTCCTGGACGCATCAGCCTCTGTTCCTGTTCTGGTGGTGGTCCTGGACGCATCAGCCACTGTTCCTGATCTGGTGGTGGTCCTGGACGCATCAGCCCCTGTTCCTGTTCTGGTGGTGGTCCTGGACGCATCAGCCTCTGTTCCTGTTCTGGTGGTGGTCCTGGACGCATCCGCCTCTGTTCCTGTTCTGGTGGTGGTCCTAGACGCATCAGCCTCTGTTCCTGTTCCAATGGTGGTCCTGGACGCATCAGCCCCTGTTCCTGTTCCAGCCTTGGTCCTGGACGCATCAGCCGCTGTTCCTGTTCCACCGGTGGTCCTGGACGCATCAGCACCTGTTCCTGTTCTGGTGGTGGTCCTGGACGCATCAGCCCCTCTTCCTGTTCTGGTGGTGGTCCTGGACGCATCAGCCCCTGTTCCTGTTCTGGTGGTGGTCCTGGACGCATCAGCCTCTGTTCCTGTTCTGGTGGTGGTCCTGGACGCATCAGCCTCTGTTCCTGTTCTGGTGGTGGTCCTGGACGCATCAGCCCCTGTTCCTGTTCTGGTGGTGGTCCTGGACGCATCAGCACCTGTTCCTGTTCTGGTGGTGGTCCTGGACGCATCAGCCTCTGTTCCTGTTCTGGTGGTGGTCCTGGACGCATCAGCCTCTGTTCCTGTTCCAATGGTGGTCCTGGACGCATCAGCCCCTGTTCCTGTTCCAATGGTGGTCCTGGACGCATCAGCCCCTGTTCCTGTTCCAGACTTGGTCCTGGACGCATCAGCCGCTGTTCCTGTTCTGGTGGTGGTCCTGGACGCATCAGCACCTGTTCCTGTTCTGGTGGTGGTCCTAGACGCATCAGCACCTGTTCCTGTTCTGGTGGTGGTCCTGGACGCATCAGCCTCTGTTCCTGTTCCATCGGTGGTCCTGGACGCATCAGCCTCTGTTCCTTTTTTTGGTGGTGGTCCCGGATGCATCAGCACCTGTTCCTGTTCTGGTGGTGGTCCTGGACGCATCAGCCCCTGTTCCTGTTCTGGTGGTGGTCCTGGACGCATCAGCCTCTGTTCCTGTTCTGGTGGTGGTCCTGGACGCATAAGCGTCTGTTCCTGTTCCATCGGTGGTCCTGGACGCATCAGCGTCTGTTCCTGTTCCACCGGTGGACCTGGATGCATCAGCCTCTGTTCCTGTTCTGGTGGTGGTCCTGGACGCATCAGCCGCTGTTCCTGTTCTGGTGGTGGTCCTGGACGCATCAGCCTCTGTTCCTGATCTGGTGGTGGTCCTGGACGCATCAGCCTCTGTTCCTGTTCTGGTGGTGGTCCTGGTGCATCAGCCTCTGTTCCTGTTCTGGTGGTGGTCCTGGATGCACCAGCCTCTGTTCCTGTTCTGGTGGTGGTCCTGGACGCATCAGCCACTGTTCCTGTTCCAATCGTGGTCCTGGACGCATCAGCCCCTGTTCCTGTTCTGGTGGTGGTCCTGGACGCATCAGCCTCTGTTCCTGTTCTGGTGGTGGTCCTGGACGCATCCGCCTCTGTTCCTGTTCTGGTGGTGGTCCTAGACGCATCAGCCTCTGTTCCTGTTCCAATGGTGGTCCTGGACGCATCAGCCCCTGTTCCTGTTCCAGCCTTGGTCCTGGACGCATCAGCCGCTGTTCCTGTTCCACCGGTGGTCCTGGACGCATCAGCACCTGTTCCTGTTCTGGTGGTGGTCCTGGACGCATCAGCCCCTCTTCCTGTTCTGGTGGTGGTCCTGGACGCATCAGCCCCTGTTCCTGTTCTGGTGGTGGTCCTGGACGCATCAGCCTCTGTTCCTGTTCTGGTGGTGGTCCTGGACGCATCAGCCTCTGTTCCTGTTCTGGTGGTGGTCCTGGACGCATCAGCCCCTGTTCCTGTTCTGGTGGTGGTCCTGGACGCATCAGCACCTGTTCCTGTTCTGGTGGTGGTCCTGGACGCATCAGCCTCTGTTCCTGTTCTGGTGGTGGTCCTGGACGCATCAGCCTCTGTTCCTGTTCCAATGGTGGTCCTGGACGCATCAGCCCCTGTTCCTGTTCCAATGGTGGTCCTGGACGCATCAGCCCCTGTTCCTGTTCCAGACTTGGTCCTGGACGCATCAGCCGCTGTTCCTGTTCCACCGATGGTCCTAGACGCATCAGCACCTGTTCCTGTTCTGGTGGTGGTCCTGGACGCATCAGCACCTGTTCCTGTTCTGGTGGTGGTCCTAGACGCATCAGCACCTGTTCCTGTTCTGGTGGTGGTCCTGGACGCATCAGCCTCTGTTCCTGTTCCATCGGTGGTCCTGGACGCATCAGCCTCTGTTCCTTTTTTTGGTGGTGGTCCCGGATGCATCAGCACCTGTTCCTGTTCTGGTGGTGGTCCTGGACGCATCAGCCCCTGTTCCTGTTCTGGTGGTGGTCCTGGACGCATCAGCCTCTGTTCCTGTTCTGGTGGTGGTCCTGGACGCATCAGCGTCTGTTCCTGTTCCATCGGTGGTCCTGGACGCATCAGCGTCTGTTCCTGTTCCACCGGTGGACCTGGATGCATCAGCCTCTGTTCCTGTTCTGGTGGTGGTCCTGGACGCATCAGCCGCTGTTCCTGTTCTGGTGGTGGTCCTGGACGCATCAGCCTCTGTTCCTGATCTGGTGGTGGTCCTGGACGCATCAGCACCTGTTCCTGTTCTGGTGGTGGTCCTGGACACATCAGCACCTGTTCCTGTTCTGGTGGTGGTCCTGGACGCATCAGCCTCTGTTCCTGTTCCAATGGTGGTCCTGGACGCATCAGCCTCTGTTCTGGTGGTGGTCCTGGACGCATCAGCCCCTGTTCCTGTTCTGGTGGTGGTCCTGGACGAATCAGCCTCTGTTCCTGTTCTGGTGGTGGTCCTGGACGCATCAGCCTCTGTTCCTGTTCCACTGGTGGTCCTGGACGCATCAGCCTCTGTTCTGGTGGTGGTCCTGGACGCATCAGCCTCTGTTCCTTTTTTTGGTGGTGGTCCCGGATGCATCAGCCTCTGTTCCTGTTCTGGTGGTGGTCCTGGACGCATCAGCCCCTGGTCCTGTTCTGGTGGTGGTCCTGGACGCATCAGCCTCTGTTCCTGTTCTGGTGGTGGTCCTGGACGCATCAGCCCCTGTTCCTGTTCTGGTGGTGGTCCTGGACGCATCAGCACCTGTTCCTGTTCTGGTGGTGGTCGTGGACGCATCAGCACCTGTTCCTGTTCTGGTGGTGGTCCTGGACGCATCAGCCTCTGTTCCTGTTCTGGTGGTGGTCGTGGACGCATCAGCACCTGTTCCTGTTCTGGTGGTGGTCCTGGACGCATCACCCTCTGTTCCTGTTCTGGTGGTGGTCCTGGACGCATCAGCCGCTGTTCATGTTCCACCGGTGGTCCTGGACGCATCAGCACCTGTTCTTGTTCTGGTGGTGGTCCTGGATGCATCAGCCTCTGTTCCTGTTCTGGTGGTGGTCCTGGTAGCATTACCCTCTGTTCCTCTTCTGGTGGTGGTCCTGGACGCATCAGCCGCTGTTCCTGTTCTGGTGGTGGTACTGGACACATCAGCCTCTGTTCCTGTTCTGGTGGTGGTCCTGGACGCATCAGCACCTGTTCCTGTTCTGGTGGTGGTCCTGGACACATCAGCACCTGTTCCTGTTCTGGTGGTGGTCCTGGACGCATCAGCACCTGTTCCTGTTCTGGTGGTGGTCCTGGACGCATCAGCCTCTGTTCCTGTTCTGGTGGTGGTCCTGGACGCATCAGCACCTGTTCCTGTTCTGGTGGTCTTCCTGGACGTATCAGCCTCTGTTCCTGTTCTGGTGGTGGTACTGGACGCATCAGCGTCTGTTCCTGTTCTGGTGGTGGTCCTGGACGCATCAGCACCTGTTCCTGTTCTGGTGGTGGTCCTGGACACATCAGCACCTGTTCCTGTTCTGGTGGTGGTCCTGGACGCATCAGCACCTGTTCCTGTTCCACCGGTGGTCCTGGACGCATCAGCACCTGTTCCTGTTCTGGTGGTGGTCCTGGACGCATCAGCCTCTGTTCCTGTTCTGGTGGTGGTCCTGGACGCATCAGCGTCTGTTCCTGTTCTGGTGGTGGTCCTGGACGCATCAGCGTCTGTTCCTGTTCCACCGGTGGTCCCGGACGCATAGGCACCTGTTCCTGTTCCACCGGTGGTCCCGGACGCATCAGCCCCTGTTCCTGTTCCACCGGTGGTCCTGGACGCATCAGCCTCTGTTCCTGTTCAGGTGGTGGTCCTGGACGCATCAGCCACCGTTCCTTTTTTTGGTGGTGGTCCTGGACGCATCAGCACCTGTTCCTGTTCTGGTGGTGGTCCTGGATGCATCAGCCTCTGTTCCTGTTTCGTGTGGTGGTCCTGGACGCATCAGCCTCTGTTCCTGTTCTGGTGGTGGTCCTGGACGCATCAGCCTCTGTTCCTGTTCTGGTGGTGGTCCTGGACGCATCAGCCTCTGTTCCTGTTCTGGTGGTGGTCCTGGACGCATCAGCCTCTGTTCCTGTTCTGGTGGTGGTCCTGGACGCATCAGCCCCTGTTCCTGTTCTGGTGGTGGTCCTGGACGCATCAGCACCTGTTCCTGTTCCACCGGTGGTCCCGGACGCTTCAGCCCCTGTTCCTGTTCCACCGGTGGTCCTGGACGCATCAGCCTCTGTTCTGGTGGTGGTCCTGGACGCATCAGCCTCTGTTCCCTTTCCAATGGTGGTCCTGGACGCATCAGCCCCTGTTCCTGTTCCAGCCTTGGTCCTGGACGCATCAGCCGCTGTTCCTGTTCCACCGGTGGTGCTGGACGCATCAGCACCTGTTCCTGTTCCACCGGTGGTGCTGGACGCATCAGCCCCTGTTCCTGTTCTGGTGGTGGTCCTGGACGCATCAGCCCCTGTTCCTGTTCCAGCCTTGGTCCTGGACGCATCAGCCGCTGTTCCTGTTCCACCGGTGCTCCTGGACGCATCAGCCTCTGTTCCTGTTCTGGTGGTGGTCCTGGACGCATCAGCCTCTGTTCCTTTTTTTGGTGGTGGTCCTGGATGCATCAGCCTCTGTTCCTGTTTCGTGTGGTGGTCCTGGACGCATCAGCCCCTGTTCCTGTTCTGGTGGTGGTCCTGGACGCATCAGCCTCTGTTCCTGTTCTGGTGGTGGTCCTGGACGCATCAGCCCCTGTTCCTGTTCTGGTGGTGGTCCTGGACGCATCAGCCTCTGTTCCTGTTCTGTTGGTGGTCCTGGACGCATCAGCCTCTGTTCATGTTTTGGTTGTGCTCCTGGACGCATCAGCCTCTGTTCCTGTTCTGGTGGTGGTCCTGGACGCATCAGCCTCTGTTCCTGTTCTGGTGGTGGTCCTGGACGCATCAGCGTCTGTTCCTGTTCTGGTGGTGGTCCTGGACTCATCAGCGTCTGTTCCTGTTCCACCGGTGGTCCCGGACGCATCAGCACCTGTTCCTGTTCCACCGGTGGTCCCGGACGCTTCAGCCCCTGTTCCTGTTCCACCGGTGGTCCTGGACGCATCAGCCCCTGTTCCTGTTCCAGCCTTGGTCCTGGACGCATCAGCCGCTGTTCCTGTTCCACCGGTGGTCCTGGATGCATCAGCCTCTGTTCCTGTTCTGGTGGTGGTCCTGGACGCATCAGCCCCTGTTCCTGTTCCAGCCTTGGTCCTGGACGCATCAGCACCTGTTCCTGTTCTGGTGGTGGTCCTGGACGCATCAGCCCCTGTTCCTGTTCTGGTGGTGGTCCTGGACGCATCAGCACCTGTTCCTGTTCTGGTGGTGGTCCTGGACGCATCAGCACCTGTTCCTGTTCCAGCCTTGGTCCTGGACGCATCAGCCGCTGTTCCTGTTCTGGTGGTGGTCCTGGTAGCATTAGCCTCTGTTCCTGTTCTGGTGGTGGTCCTGGACGCATCAGCCACTGTTCCTGTTCTGGTGGTGGTCCTGGACGCATCAGCCGCTGTTCCTGTTCTGGTGGTGGTACTGGACGCATCAGCGTCTGTTCCTGTTCTGGTGGTGGTCCTGGACGCATCAGCCACCGTTCCTTTTTTTGGTGGTGGTCCTGGATGCATCAGCCACTGTACCTGTTCTGGTGGTGGTCCTGGACGCATCAGCCACCGTTCCTTTTTTTGGTGGTGGTCCTGGATGCATCAGCCTCTGTTCCTGTTCTGGTGGTCGTCCTGGACGCATCAGCCTCTGTTCATGTTTTGGTTGTGCTCTTGGACGCATCAGCCTCTGTTCCTGTTCTGGTGGTGGACCTGGACGCATCAGCCTCTGTTCCTGTTCCAATTTCGGTCCTGGACGCATCAGCCCCTGACACTATTCTGGTGGTGGTCCTGGACGCATCAGCTTCTGTTCCTGTTCTGCTGGTGGTCCTGGACGCATCAGCCGCTGTTCCTGTTCCAATTGTGGTCCTGGACGCATCAGTCCCTGTTCCTGTTCCACCGGTGGTCCTGGACGCATCAGCACCTGTTCCTGTTCCACCGGTGGTCCTGGACGCATCAGCCCCTGTTCCTGTTCCAGTGGTGGTCCTGGACGCATCAGCCTCTGTTCCTGTTCTGGTGGTGGTCCTGGACGCATCAGCCGCTGTTCCTGTTCCACCGGTGGTCCTGGACGCATCAGCACCTGTTCCTGTTCTGGTGGGGGTCCTGGACGCATCAGCACCTGTTCCTGTTCTGGTGGTGGTCCTGGATGCATCAGCCGCTGTTCCTGTTCCACCGGTGGTCCTGGACGCATCAGCCGCTGTTCCTGTTCCACCGGTGGTCCTGGACGCATCAGCACCTGTTCCTGTTCTGGTGGGGGTCCTGGACGCATCAGCACCTGTTCCTGTTCTGGTGGTGGTCCTGGATGCATCAGCCGCTGTTCCTGTTCCACCGGTGGTCCTGGACGCATCAGCCTCTGTTCCTGTTCTGGTGGTGGTCCTGGACGCATCAGCCGCTGTTCCTGTTCTGGTGGTGGTCCTGGACGCATCAGCCGCTGTTCCTGTTCCACCGGTGGTCCTGGACGCATCAGCCTCTGTTCCTGTTCTGGTGGTGGTCCTGGACGCATCAGCCTCTGTTCCTGTTCTGGTGGTGGTCCTGGACGCATCAGCACCTGTTCCTGTTCTGGTGGTGGTCCTGGACGCATCAGCCTCTGTTCCTGTTCTGGTGGTGGTCCTGGACACATCAACCTCTGTTCCTGTTCTGGTGGTGGTCCTGGACGCATCAGCCTCTGTTCCTGTTCTGGTGGTGGTCCTGGACGCATCAGCCCCTGTTCCTGTTCTGGTGGTGGTCCTGGACGCATCAGCGTCTGTTCCTGTTCTGGTGGTGGTCCTGGACGCATCAGCGTCTGTTCCTGTTCCACCGGTGGTCCTGGACGCATCAGCACCTGTTCCTGTTCTGGTGGTGGTCCTGGACGCATCAGCACCTGTTCCTGTTCTGGTTGTGCTCCTGGACGCATCAGCCTCTGTTCCTGTTCTGGTGGTGGACCTGGACGCATCAGCCCCTGTTCCTGTTCGGGCCGTGGTCCTGGACGCATCAGCCCCTGTTCCTGTTATGGTGGTGGTCCTGGACGCATCAGCCTCTGTTCCTGTTCGGGCCGTGGTCCTGGACGCATCAGCCTCTGTTCCTGTTCTGCTGGTGGTCCTGGACGCATCAGCACCTGTTCCTGTTCTGGTGGTGGTCCTGGACGCATCAGCACCTGTTCCTGTTCTGGTGGTGGTCCTGGACGCATCAGCACCTGTTCCTGTTCTGGTGGTGGTCCTGGACGCATCAGCCGCTGTTCCTGTTCCAATTGTGGTCCTGGACGCATCAGCCCCTGACACTGTTCTGGTGGTGGTCCTGGACGCATCAGCTTCTGTTCCTGTTCTGCTGGTGGTCCTGGACGCATCAGCCGCTGTTCCTGTTCCAATTGTGGTCCTGGACGCATCAGTCCCTGTTCCTGTTCTGGTGGTGGTCCTGGACGCATCAGCGTCTGTTCCTGTTCCACCGGTGGTCCTGGACGCATCAGCACCTGTTCCTGTTCTGGTGGTGGTCCTGGACGCATCAGCACCTGTTCCTGTTCTGGTGGTGGTCCTGGACGCATCAGCCTCTGTTCCTGTTCTGGTGGTGGTCCTGGACGCATCAGCCGCTGTTCCTGTTCTGGTGGTGGTCCTGGACGCATCAGCCTCTGTTCCTGTTCTGGTGGTGGTCCTGGACGCATCAGCGTCTGTTCCTGTTTTGGTGGTGGTCCTGGACGCATCAGCGTCTGTTCCTGTTCCACCGGTGGTCCTGGACGCATCAGCCTCTGTTCCTGTTCTGGTGGTGGTCCTGGACGCATCAGCGTCTGTTCCTGTTTTGGTGGTGGTCCTGGACGCATCAGCGTCTGTTCCTGTTCCACCGGTGGTCCCGGACGCATCAGCCCCTGTTCCTGTTCCACCGGTGGTCCCGGACGCATCAGCCCCTGTTCCTGTTCCACCGGTGGTCCTGGACGCATCAGCCACTGTTCCTGTTCTGGTGGTGGTCCTGGACGCATCAGCCACCGTTCCTTTTTTTGGTGGTGGTCCTGGACGCATCAGCCTCTGTTCCTGTTCTGGTGGTGGTCCTGGACGCATCAGCCTCTGTTCATGTTTTGGTTGTACTCCTGGACGCATGAGCCTCTGTTCCTGTTCTGGTGGTGGTCCTGGACGCATCAGCCTCTGTTCCTGTTCTGCTGGTGGTCCTGGACGCATCAGCCGCTGTTCCTGTTCTGGTGGTGGTCCTGGACGTATCAGCGTCTGTTGCTGTTCTGGTGGTGGTCCTGGACGCATCAACCTCTGTTCCCTTTCCAATGGTGGTCCTGGACGCATCAGCCCCTGTTCCTGTTCCAATGGTGGTCCTGGACGCATCAGCCCCTGTTCCTGTTCCAATTGTGGTCCTGGACGCATCAGCCCCTGTTCCTGTTCTGGTGGTGGTCCTGGACGCATCAGCCTCTGTTCCCTTTCCAATGGTGGTCCTGGACGCATCAGCCCCTGTTCCTGTTCCAGCCTTGGTCCTGGACGCATCAGCCGCTGTTCCTGTTCCACTGGTGGTCCTGGACGCATCAGCACCTGTTCCTGTTCCACCGGTGGTCCTGGACGCATCAGCCCCTGTTCCTGTTCTGGTGGTTGTCCTGGACGCATCAGCCTCTGTTCCTGTTCTGGTGGTGGTCCTGGACGCATCAGCCCCTGTTCCTGTTCCAGCCTTGGTCCTGGACGCATCAGCCGCTGTTCCTGTTCCACCGGTGGTCCTGGACGCATCAGCACCTGTTCCTGTTCCACCGGTGGTCCTGGACGCATCAGCACCTGTTCCTGTTCTGGTGGTGGTCCTGGACGCATCAGCCTCTGTTCCTGTTCTGGTGGTGGTCCTGGACGCATCAGCGTCTGTTCCTGTTCCACCGGTGGTCCTGGACGCGTCAGCACCTGTTCCTGTTCTGGTGGTGGTCCTGGACGCATCAGCACCTGTTCCTGTTCTGGTGGTGGTCCTGGACGCATCAGCCTCTGTTCCTGTTCTGGTGGTGGTCCTGGACGCATCAGCCGCTGTTCCTGTTCTGGTGGTGGTCCTGGACGCATCAGCCTCTGTTCCTGTTCTGGTGGTGGTCCTGGACGCATCAGCGTCTGTTCCTGTTCTGGTGGTGGTCCTGGACGCATCAGCGTCTGTTCCTGTTCCACCGGTGGTCCCGGACGCATCAGCACCTGTTCCTGTTCCACCGGTGGTCCCGGACGCATCAGCCCCTGTTCCTGTTCCACCGGTGGTCCCGGACGCATCAGCCCCTGTTCCTGTTCCACCGGTGGTCCTGGACGCATCAGCCTCTGTTCCTGTTCTGGTGGTGGTCCTGGACGCATCAGCCACCATTCCTTTTTTTGGTGGAGGTCCTGGATGCATCAGCCACTGTACCTGTTCTGGTGGTGGTCCTGGACGCATCAGCCTCTGTTCCTGTTCTGGTGGTGGACCTGGACGCATCAGCCTTTGTTCCTGTTCCGGCCGTGGTCCTGGACGCATCAGCCTCTGTTCCTGTTCTGCTGGTGGTCCTGGACGCATCAGCCGCTGTTCCTGTTCCAATTGTGGTCCTGGACGCATCAGCCCCTGTTCCTGTTCTGGTGGTGGTCCTGGACGCATCAGCCTCTGTTCCTGTTCTGGCCGTGGTCCTGGACGCATCAGCCTCTGTTCCTGTTCTGCTGGTGGTCCTGGACGCATCAGCCACTTTTCCTGTTCCAATTGTGGTCCTGGACGCATCAGCCCCTGTTCCTGTTCTGGTGGTGGTCCTGGACGCATCAGCCTCTGTTCCCTTTCCAATGGTGGTCCTGGACGCATCAGCCCCTGTTCCTGTTCCAGCCTTGGTCCTGGACGCATCAGCCGCTGTTCCTGTTCCACCGGTGGTCCTGGACGCATCAGCACCTGTTCCTGTTCCACCGGTGGTCCTGGACGCATCAGCACCTGTTCCTGTTCTGGTGGTGGTCCTGGACGCATCAGCCGCTGTTCCTGTTCCAATTGTGGTCCTGGACGCATCAGCCCCTGTTCCTGTTCTGGTGGTGGTCCTGGACGCATCAGCCTCTGTTCCTGTTCTGGCCGTGGTCCTGGACGCATCAGCCTCTGTTCCTGTTCTGCTGGTGGTCCTGGACGCATCAGCCGCTGTTCCTGTTCCAATTGTGGTCCTGGACGCATCAGCCCCTGTTCCTGTTCTGGTGGTGGTCCTGGACGCATCAGCCGCTGTTCCTGTTCTGGTGGTGGTCCTGGACGCATCAGCAAACTGTTCCTGTTCTGGTGGTGGTCCTGGACGCATCAGCACCTGTTCCTGTTCTGGTGGTGGTCCTGGACGCATCAGCACCTGTTCCTGTTCTGGTGGTGGTCCTGGACGCATCAGCCTCTGTTCCTGTTCTGGTGGTGGTCCTGGACGCATCAGCGTCTGTTCCTGTTCTGGTGGTGGTCCTGGACGCATCAGCCTCTGTTCCTGTTCTGGTGGTGGTCCTGGACGCATCAGCCACTGTTCCTGTTCTGGTGGTGGTCCTGGACGCATCAGCCTCTGTTCCTGTTCTGGTGGTGGTCCTGGACGCATCAGCGTCTGTTCCTGTTCCGCCGGTGGTCCTGGACGCATCAGCCCCTGTTCCTGTTCTGGTGGTGGTCCTGGACGCATCAGCCCCTGTTCCTGTTCTGGTGGTGGTCCTGGACGCATCAGCCACTATTCCTGTTCCAATTGTGGTCCTGGACGCATCAGCCTCTGTTCCTGTTCTGGTGGTGGTCCTGGACGCATCAGCCACTGTTCCTGTTCTGGTGGTGGTCCTGGACGCATCAGCACCTGTTCCTGTTCTGGTGGTGGTCCTGGACACATCAGCACCTGTTCCTGTTCTGGTGGTGGTCCTGGACGCATCAGCCCCTGTTCCTGTTCTGGTGGTCGTCTTGGACGTATCAGCCTCTGTTCATGTTTTGGTTGTGCTCCTGGACGCATCAGCCTCTGTTCCTGTTCCGGCCGTGGTCCTGGACGCATCAGCCCCTGTTCCTGTTCTGGTGGTGGTCCTGGACGCATCAGCCTCTGTTCCTGTTCTGGCCGTGGTCCTGGACGCATCAGCCTCTGTTCCTGTTCTGCTGGTGGTCCTGGACGCATCAGCCGCTGTTCCTGTTCCAATTGTGGTCCTGGACGCATCAGCCCCTGTTCCTGTTCTGGTGGTGGTCCTGGACGCATCAGCCTCTGTTCCCTTTCCAATGGTGGTCCTGGACGCATCAGCCCCTGTTCCCTTTCCAATGGTGGTCCTGGACGCATCAGCCGCTGTTCCTGTTCCACCGGTGGTCCTGGACGCATCAGCACCTGTTCCTGTTCCACCGGTGGTCCTGGACGCATCAGCCCCTGTTCCTGTTCTGGCGGTGGTCCTGGACGCATCAGCCTCTGTTCCTGTTCTGGTGGTGGTCCTGGACGCATCAGCCCCTGTTCCTGTTCCAGCCTTGGTCCTGGACGCATCAGCCGCTGTTCCTGTTCCACCGGTGGTCCTGGACGCATCAGCACCTGTTCCTGTTCTGGTGGTGGTCCTGGACGCATCAGCACCTGTTCCTGTTCTGGTGGTGGTCCTGGACGCATCAGCCTCTGTTCCTGTTCTGGTGGTGGTCCTGGACGCATCAGCACCTGTTCCTGTTCTGGTGGTGGTCCTGGACGCATCAGCCTCTGTTCCTGTTCTGGTGGTGGTCCTGGACGCATCAGCCCCTGCTCCTGTTCTGGTGGTGGTCCTGGACGCATCAGCCTCTGTTCCTGTTCTGGTGGTGGTCCTGTACGCATCAGCCGCTGTTCCTGTTCTGGTGGTGGTCCTGGACGCATCAGCCTCTGTTCCTGTACTGGTGGTGGTCCTGGACGCATCAGCGTCTGTTCCTGTTCCACCGGTGGTCCTGGACGCATCAGCCTCTGTTCCTGTTCTGGTGGTGGTCCTGGACGCATCAGCCCCTGTTCCTGTTCTGGTGGTGGTCCTGGACGCATCAGCCACTGTTCCTGTTCTGGTGGTGGTCCTGGACGCATCAGCACCTGTTCCTGTTCTGGTGGTGGTCCTGGACACATCAGCACCTGTTCCTGTTCTGGTGGTGGTCCTGGACGCATCAGCACCTGTTCCTGTTCTGGTGGAGGTCCTGGACGCATCAGCCTCTGTTCCTGTTCTGGTGGTGGTCCTGGACGCATCAGCCTCTGTTCCTGTTCTGGTGGTGGTCCTGGACGCATCAGCCTCTGTTCCTGTTCCAATGGTGGTACTGGACGCATCAGCCCCTGTTCCTGTTCCAGCCTTGGTCCTGGACGCATCAGCCGCTGTTCCTGTTCCACCGGTGGTCCTGGACGCATCAGCACCTGTTCCTGTTCTGGTGGTGGTCCTGGACGCATCAGCCCCTGTTCCTGTTCTGGTGGTGGTCCTGGACGCATCAGCCTCTGTTCCTGTTCTGGTGGTGGTCCTGGACGCATCAGCCCCTGTTCCTGTTCTGGTGGTGGTCCTGGACGCATCAGCGTCTGTTCCTGTTCCACCGGTGGTCCTGGACGCATCAGCCCCTGTTCCTGTTCTGGTGGTGGTCCTGGACGCATCAGCCCCTGTTCCTGTTCTGGTGGTGATCCTGGACGCATCAGCCACTATTCCTGTTCCAATTGTGGTCCTGGACGCATCAGCCTCTGTTCCTGTTCTGGTGGTGGTCCTGGACGCATCAGCCACTGTTCCTGTTCTGGTGGTGGTCCTGGACGCATCAGCACCTGTTCCTGTTCTGGTGGTGGTCCTGGACGCATCAGCGTCTGTTCCTGTTCCACCGGTGGTCCCGGACGCATCAGCACCTGTTCCTGTTCCACCGGTGGTCTCGGACGCATCAGCCCCTGTTCCTGTTCCACCGGTGGTCCTGGACGCATCAGCCTCTGTTCCTGTTCTGGTGGTGGTCCTGGACGCATCAGCCACTGTTCCTGTTCTGGTGGTGGTCCTGGACGCATCAGCACCTGTTCCTGTTCCAGCCTTGGTCCTGGACGCATCAGCCGCTGTTCCTTTTCCACCGGTGGTCCTGGACGCATCAGCCCCTGTTCCTGTTCTGGTGGTGGTCCTGGATGCATCAGCCTCTGTTCCTGTTCTGGTGGTGGTCCTGGACGCATCAGCCTCTGTTCCTGTTCTGCTGGTGGTCCTGGACGCATCAGCCCCTGTTCCTGTTCTGGTGGTGGTCCTGGACGCATCAGCCTCTGTTCCTGTTCTGGTGGTGGTCCTGGACGCATCAGCCCCTGTTCCTGTTCCAGCCTTGGTCCTGGACGCATCAGCCGCTGTTCCTGTTCCACCGGTGGTCCTGGACGCATCAGCCGCTGTTCCTGTTCCAATTGTGGTCCTGGACGCATCAGCACCTGTTCCTGTTCTGGTGGTGGTCCTGGACGCATCAGCCATGTTCCTGTTCTGGTGGTGGTCCTGGACGCATCAGCCTCTGTTCCTGTTCTGGTGGTGGTCCTGGACGCATCAGCACCTGTTCCTGTTCTGGTGGTGGTCCTGGACGCATCAGCCCCTGTTCCTGTTCCAGCCTTGGTCCTGGACGCATCAGCCGCTGTTCCTGTTCCACCGGTGGTCCTGGACGCATCAGCCGCTGTTCCTGTTCCAATTGTGGTCCTGGACGCATCAGCCCCTGTTCCTGTTCTGGTGGTGGTCCTGGACGCATCAGCCTCTGTTCCCTTTCCAATGGTGGTCCTGGACGCATCAGCCCCTGTTCCTGTTCCAGCCTTGGTCCTGCACGCATCAGCCGCTGTTCCTGTTCCACCGGTGGTCCTGGACGCATCAGCACCTGTTCCTGTTCCACCGGTGGTCCTGGATGCATCAGCCCCTGTTCCTGTTCCGGTGGTGGTCCTGGACGCATCAGCCTCTGTTCCTGTTCTGGTGGTGGTCCTGGACGCATCAGCCCCTGTTCCTGTTCCAGCCTTGGTCCTGGACGCATCAGCCGCTGTTCCTGTTCCACCGGTGGTCCTGGACGCATCAGCACCTGTTCCTGTTCCACCGGTGGTCCTGGACGCATCAGCACCTGTTCCTGTTCCACCGGTGGTCCCGGACGCATCAGCCCCTGTTCCTGTTCTGGTGGTGGTCCTGGACGCATCAGCCTCTGTTCCTGTTCTGGCCGTGGTCCTGGACGCATCAGCCTCTGTTCCTGTTCTGCTGGTGGTCCTGGACGCATCAGCCGCTGTTCCTGTTCCAATTGTGGTCCTGGACGCATCAGCCCCTGTTCCTGTTCTGGTGGTGGTCCTGGACGCATCAGCCGCTGTTCCTGTTCTGGTGGTGGTCCTGGACGCATCAGCACCTGTTCCTGTTCTGGTGGTGGTCCTGGACGCATCAGCCTCTGTTCCTGTTCTGGTGGTGGTCCTGGACGCATCAGCGTCTGTTCCTGTTCTGGTGGTGGTTCTGGACGCATCAGCCTCTGTTCCTGTTCAGGTGGTGGTCCTGGACGCATCAGCCTCTGTTCCTGTTCTGGTGGTGGTCCTGGACGCATCAGCGTCTGTTCCTGTTCCACCGGTGGTCCTGGACGCATCAGCCTCTGTTCCTGTTCTGGTGGTGGTCCTGGACGCATCAGCCCCTGTTCCTGTTCTGGTGGTGGTCCTGGACGCATCAGCGTCTGTTCCTGTTCTGGTGGTGGTCCTGGACGCATCAGCCACTGTTCCTGTTCTGGTGGTGGTCCTGGACGCATCAGCACCTGTTCCTGTTCTGGTGGTGGTCCTGGACGCATCAGCACCTGTTCCTGTTCTGGTGGTGGTCCTGGACGCATCAGCCTCTGTTCCTGTTCTGGTGGTGGTCCTGGACGCATCAGCCTCTGTTCCTGTTCTGGTGGTGGTCCTGGACGCATCAGCCTCTGTTCCTGTTCTGGTGGTGGTCCTGGACGCATCAGCACCTGTTCCTGTTCTGGTGGTGGTCCTGGACGCATCAGCCTCTGTTCCTGTTCTGGTGGTGGTCCTGGACGCATCAGCCCCTGCTCCTGTTCTGGTGGTGGTCCTGGACGCATCAGCCTCTGTTCCTGTTCTGGTGGTGGTCCTGGACGCATCAGCCTCTGTTCCTGTTCTGGTGGTGGTCCTGTACGCATCAGCCTCTGTTCCTGTACTGGTGGTGGTCCTGGACGCATCAGCGTCTGTTCCTGTTCCACCGGTGGTCCTGGACGCATCAGCCTCTGTTCCTGTTCTGGTGGTGGTCCTGGACGCATCAGCCCCTGTTCCTGTTCTGGTGGTGGTCCTGGACGCATCAGCCACTGTTCCTGTTCTGGTGGTGGTCCTGGACGCATCAGCACCTGTTCCTGTTCTGGTGGAGGTCCTGGACGCATCAGCCTCTGTTCCTGTTCTGGTGGTGGTCCTGGACGCATCAGCCTCTGTTCCTGTTCTGGTGGTGGTCCTGGACGCATCAGCCTCTGTTCCTGTTCCAATGGTGGTACTGGACGCATCAGCCCCTGTTCCTGTTCCAGCCTTGGTCCTGGACGCATCAGCCGCTGTTCCTGTTCCACCGGTGGTCCTGGACGCATCAGCACCTGTTCCTGTTCTGGTGGTGGTCCTGGACGCATCAGCCTCTGTTCCTGATCTGGTGGTGGTCCTGGACGCATCAGCGTCTGTTGCTGTTCTGGTGGTGGTCCTGGACGCATCAGCCTCTGTTCCTGTTTTGATGGTGGTCCTGGACGCATCAGCGTCTGTTCCTGTTCCACCGGTGGTCCCGGACGCATCAGCACCTGTTCCTGTTCCACCGGTGGTCTCGGACGCATCAGCCCCTGTTCCTGTTCCACCGGTGGTCCTGGACGCATCAGCCTCTGTTCCTGTTCTGGTGGTGGTCCTGGACGCATCAGCCACTGTTCCTGTTCTGGTGGTGGTCCTGGACGCATCAGCACCTGTTCCTGTTGCAGCCTTGGTCCTGGACGCATCAGCCGCTGTTCCTTTTCCACCGGTGGTCCTGGACGCATCAGCCCCTGTTCCTGTTCTGGTGGTGGTCCTGGATGCATCAGCCTCTGTTCCTGTTCTGGTGGTGGTCCTGGACGCATCAGCCTCTGTTCCTGTTCTGCTGGTGGTCCTGGACGCATCAGCCCCTGTTCCTGTTCTGGTGGTGGTCCTGGACGCATCAGCCTCTGTTCCTGTTCTGGTGGTGGTCCTGGACGCATCAGCCCCTGTTCCTGTTCCAGCCTTGGTCCTGGACGCATCAGCCGCTGTTCCTGTTCCACCGGTGGTCCTGGACGCATCAGCCGCTGTTCCTGTTCCAATTGTGGTCCTGGACGCATCAGCACCTGTTCCTGTTCTGGTGGTGGTCCTGGACGCATCAGCCCCTGTTCCTGTTCTGGTGGTGGTCCTGGACGCATCAGCCTCTGTTCCTGTTCTGGTGGTGGTCCTGGACGCATCAGCCCCTGTTCCTGTTCCAGCCTTGGTCCTGGACGCATCAGCCGCTGTTCCTGTTCCACCGGTGGTCCTGGACGCATCAGCCGCTGTTCCTGTTCCAATTGTGGTCCTGGACGCATCAGCCCCTGTTCCTGTTCTGGTGGTGGTCCTGGACGCATCAGCCTCTGTTCCCTTTCCAATGGTGGTCCTGGACGCATCAGCCCCTGTTCCTGTTCCAGCCTTGGTCCTGGACGCATCAGCCGCTGTTCCTGTTCCACCGGTGGTCCTGGACGCATCAGCACCTGTTCCTGTTCCACCGGTGGTCCTGGACGCATCAGCCCCTGTTCCTGTTCCGGTGGTGGTCCTGGACGCATCAGCCTCTGTTCCTGTTCTGGTGGTGGTCCTGGACGCATCAGCCCCTGTTCCTGTTCCAGCCTTGGTCCTGGACGCATCAGCCGCTGTTCCTGTTCCACCGGTGGTCCTGGACGCATCAGCACCTGTTCCTGTTCCACCGGTGGTCCTGGACGCATCAGCACCTGTTCCTGTTCCACCGGTGGTCCCGGACGCATCAGCCCCTGTTCCTGTTCTGGTGGTGGTCCTGGACGCATCAGCCTCTGTTCCTGTTCTGGCCGTGGTCCTGGACGCATCAGCCTCTGTTCCTGTTCTGCTGGTGGTCCTGGACGCATCAGCCGCTGTTCCTGTTCCAATTGTGGTCCTGGACGCATCAGCCCCTGTTCCTGTTCTGGTGGTGGTCCTGGACGCATCAGCCGCTGTTCCTGTTCTGGTGGTGGTCCTGGACGCATCAGCACCTGTTCCTGTTCTGGTGGTGGTCCTGGACGCATCAGCCTCTGTTCCTGTTCTGGTGGTGGTCCTGGACGCATCAGCGTCTGTTCCTGTTCTGGTGGTGGTCCTGGACGCATCAGCCCCTGTTCCTGTTCTGGTGGTGGTCCTGGACGCATCAGCGTCTGTTCCTGTTCTGGTGGTGGTCCTGGACGCATCAGCGTCTGTTCCTGTTCCACCGGTGGTCCTGGACGCATCAGCCTCTGTTCTTGTTCTGGTGGTGGTCCTGGACGCATCAGCCCCTGTTCCTGTTCTGGTGGTGGTCCTGGACGCATCAGCCCCTGTTCCTGTTCTGGTGGTGGTCCTGGACGCATCAGCGTCTGTTCCTGTTCCACCGGTGGTCCTGGACGCATCAGCCTCTGTTCTTGTTCTGGTGGTGGTCCTGGACGCATCAGCCCCTGTTCCTGTTCTGGTGGTGGTCCTGGACGCATCAGCCCCTGTTCCTGTTCTGGTGGTGGTCCTGGACGCATCAGCCACTATTCCTGTTCCAATTGTGGTCCTGGACGCATCAGCCTCTGTTCCTGTTCTGGTGGTGGTCCTGGACGCATCAGCCACTGTTCCTGTTCTGGTGGTGGTCCTGGACGCATCAGCACCTGTTCCTGTTCTGGTGGTGGTCCTGGACACATCAGCACCTGTTCCTGTTCTGGTGGTGGTCCTGGACGCATCAGCCCCTGTTCCTGTTCTGGTGGTCGTCTTGGACGTATCAGCCTCTGTTCATGTTTTGGTTGTGCTCCTGGACGCATCAGCCTCTGTTCCTGTTCCGGCCGTGGTCCTGGACGCATCAGCCCCTGTTCCTGTTCTGGTGGTGGTCCTGGACGCATCAGCCTCTGTTCCTGTTCTGGCCGTGGTCCTGGACGCATCAGCCTCTGTTCCTGTTCTGCTGGTGGTCCTGGACGCATCAGCCGCTGTTCCTGTTCCAATTGTGGTCCTGGACGCATCAGCCCCTGTTCCTGTTCTGGTGGTGGTCCTGGACGCATCAGCCTCTGTTCCCTTTCCAATGGTGGTCCTGGACGCATCAGCCCCTGTTCCCTTTCCAATGGTGGTCCTGGACGCATCAGCCGCTGTTCCTGTTCCACCGGTGGTCCTGGACGCATCAGCACCTGTTCCTGTTCCACCGGTGGTCCTGGACGCATCAGCCCCTGTTCCTGTTCTAGCGGTGGTCCTGGACGCATCAGCCTCTGTTCCTGTTCTGGTGGTGGTCCTGGACGCATCAGCCTCTGTTCATGTTTTGGTTGTGCTCCTGGACGCATCAGCCTCTGTTCCTGTTCCGGCCGTGGTCCTGGACGCATCAGCCGCTGTTCCTGTTCCAATTGTGGTCCTGGACGCATCAGCCCCTGTTCCTGTTCTGGTGGTGGTCCTGGACGCATCAGCCCCTGTTCCTGTTCTGGTGGTGGTCCTGGACGCATCAGCCCCTGTTCCTGTTCTGGTGGTGGTCCTGGACGCATCAGCACCTGTTCCTGTTCTGGTGGTGGTCCTGGACGCATCAGCCCCTGTTCCTGTTCTGGTGGTGGTCCTGGACGCATCAGCACCTGTTCCTGTTCTGGTGGTGGTCCTGGACGCATCAGCCGCTGTTCCTGTTCTGGTGGTGGTCCTGGACGCATCAGCCTCTGGTCCTGGACGCATCAGCACCTGTTCAGCACCTGCATCAGCACCTGTTCCTGTTCTGGTGGTGGTCCTGGACTCATCAGCCACTGTTCCTGTTCTGGTGGTGGTCCCGGACGCATCAGCACCTGTTCCTGTTCCACCGGTGGTCTCGGACGCATCAGCCCCTGTTCCTGTTCCACCGGTGGTCCTGGACGCATCAGCCTCTGTTCCTGTTCTGGTGGTGGTCCTGGACGCATCAGCCACTGTTCCTGTTCTGGTGGTGGTCCTGGACGCATCAGCCTCTGTTCCTGTTCTGGTGGTGGTCCTGGACGCATCAGCCACTGTTCCTTTTTTTGGTGGTGGTCCTGGACGCATCAGCACCTGTTCCTGTTCCAATTGTGGTCCTGGACGCATCAGCCCCTGTTCCTGTTCTGGTGGTGGTCCCGGATGCATCAGCCTCTGTTCCTGTTCGACCGGTGGTCCTGGATTCATCAGCACCTGTTCCTGTTCTGGTGGTGGTCCTGGACGCATCAGCCTCTGTTCCTGTTCTGGTGGTGGTCCTGGACGCATCAGCGTCTGTTCCTGTTCTGGTGGTGGTCCTGGACTCATCAGCGTCTGTTCCTGTTCCACCGGTGGTCCCGGACGCATCAGCACCTGTTCCTGTTCCACCGGTGGTCCCGGACGCTTCAGCCCCTGTTCCTGTTCCACCGGTGGTCCTGGACGCATCAGCCTCTATTCCCTTTCCAATGGTGGTCCTGGACGCATCAGCCCCTGTTCCTGTTCCAGCCTTGGTCCTGGACGCATCAGCCGCTGTTCCTGTTCCACCGGTGGTGCTGGACGCATCAGCACCTGTTCCTGTTCCACCGGTGGTGCTGGACGCATCAGCCCCTGTTCCTGTTCTGGTGGTGGTCCTGGACGCATCAGCCTCTGTTCCTGTTCTGGTGGTGGTCCTGGACGCATCAGCCCCTGTTCCTGTTCCAGCCTTGGTCCTGGACGCATCAGCCGCTGTTCCTGTTCCACCGGTGGTCCTGGACGCATCAGCCCCTGTTCCTGTTCTGGTGGTGGTCCTGGACGCATCAGCACCTGTTCCTGTTCTGGTGGTGGTCCTGGACGCATCAGCACCTGTTCCTGTTCCAGCCTTGGTCCTGGACGCATCAGCCGCTGTTCCTGTTCCACCGGTGGTCCTGGACGCATCAGCCCCTGTTCCTTTTCTGGTGGTGGTCCTGGTAGCATTAGCCTCTGTTCCTGTTCTGGTGGTGGTCCTGGACGCATCAGCCGCTGTTCCTGTTCTGGTGGTGGTACTGGACGCATCAGCGTCTGTTCCTGTTCTGGTGGTGGTCCTGGATGCATCAGCCACTGTTCCTGTTCCAGCCTTGGTCCTGGACGCATCAGCCGCTGTTCCTGTTCCACCGGTGGTGCTGGACGCATCAGCACCTGTTCCTGTTCCACCGGTGGTGCTGGACGCATCAGCCCCTGTTCCTGTTCTGGTGGTGGTCCTGGACGCATCAGCCTCTGTTCCTGTTCCAGCCTTGGTCCTGGACGCATCAGCCGCTGTTCCTGTTCCACCGGTGGTCCTGGACGCATCAGCACCTGTTCCTGTTCCACCGGTGGTCCTGGACGCATCAGCCCCTGTTCCTGTTCCGGTGGTGGTCCTGGACGCATCAGCCTCTGTTCCTGTTCTGGTGGTGGTCCTGGACGCATCAGCCCCTGTTCCTGTTCCAGCCTTGGTCCTGGACGCATCAGCCGCTGTTCCTGTTCCACCGGTGGTCCTGGACGCATCAGCACCTGTTCCTGTTCCACCGGTGGTCCTGGACGCATCAGCACCTGTTCCTGTTCTGGTGGTGGTCCTGGACGCATCAGCCGCTGTTCCTGTTCCAATTGTGGTCCTGGACGCATCAGCCCCTGTTCCTGTTCTGGTGGTGGTCCTGGACGCATCAGCCTCTGTTCCTGTTCTGGCCGTGGTCCTGGACGCATCAGCCGCTGTTCCTGTTCTGGTGGTGGTCCTGGACGCATCAGCACCTGTTCCTGTTCTGGTGGTGGTCCTGGACGCATCAGCCTCTGTTCCTGTTCTGGTGGTGGTCCTGGACGCATCAGCGTCTGTTCCTGTTCTGGTGGTGGTTCTGGACGCATCAACCTCTGTTCCTGTTCTGGTGGTGGTCCTGGACGCATCAGCCTCTGTTCCTGTTCTGGTGGTGGTCCTGGACGCATCAGCGTCTGTTCCTGTTCCACCGGTGGTCCTGGACGCATCAGCCCCTGTTCCTGTTCTGGTGGTGGTCCTGGACGCATCAGCCCCTGTTCCTGTTCTGGTGGTGGTCCTGGACGCATCAGCCACTATTCCTGTTCCAATTGTGGTCCTGGACGCATCAGCCTCTGTTCCTGTTCTGGTGGTGGTCCTGGACACATCAGCCACTGTTCCTGTTCTGGTGGTGGTCCTGGACGCATCAGCACCTGTTCCTGTTCTGGTGGTGGTCCTGGACGCATCAGCCCCTGCTCCTGTTCTGGTGGTGGTCCTGGACGCATCAGCCTCTGTTCCTGTTCTGGTGGTGGTCCTGGACGCATCAGCACCTGTTCCTGTTCTGGTGGTGGTCCTGGACACATCAGCACCTGTTCCTGTTCTGGTGGTGGTCCTGGACGCATCAGCCCCTGTTCCTGTTCTGGTGGTCGTCTTGGACGTATCAGCCTCTGTTCCTGTTCTGGTGGTGGTCCTGGACGCATCAGCCCCTGTTCCTGTTCTGGTGGTGGTCCTGGACGCATCAGCCTCTGTTCCTGTTCTGGCCGTGGTCCTGGACGCATCAGCCTCTGTTCCTGTTCTGGCCGTGGTCCTGGACGCATCAGCCCCTGCTCCTGTTCTGGTGGTGGTCCTGGACGCATCAGCCACTGTAGCCAAATCGCAAGGAGAGAACAGAGTACTGTGAGCTCATGAGAAGTCCCGGTACGCCGTAAAAGGTCCCGGTACGCCAGAGGCTAATATTGAGAAGTGGGGGTACTCCGTACCGGTGCGTACCAGCCCACTTAAAGCACTGGAGAAACTGCAATTGTTGCCATGTTGCTGTCTGTCCAGTTAACTCTGAAAACGTCCAAAGAAAATCTGGGTCACCAATGTAGGAGTTTGGGAACATAAGAGCTGATGAACGCTTTTTGTGGACGAAGGAAAAACCTGTGTTGTTTATTTCACTCTCTCCTCACAACTGCCGATAACCAACAGTAACGGCACACTAACTGAAAAGTCATCATCATCATCGTTAATAACGGCTAGATCCTTGTGAATTCTAAACCACTGCACAGTGTCCTGCTAGTGAGTGGCCACTACAAAGTAAAGTTTTCTGAAGGCCATATTACAGGACTGTTCCTGGTAATGGAAACACACGCAAACGCCCCCGAAAAATCTACCCAGAACTCCACCTGGTGGAAACGCGCCTTTTGTCAGCCTGGCTACAGTGCTGAACAGAAAACATGGGTTATTTTTATTATACTCTATCAACAATTAATAATAAGCTGTTCTAGCTTTGTGAAATACTTTTTTATATACTATTAGACTATCTTTCCATTCACGATAGGAGTCTACAGATTTACAAGAGTACCACTTCCTTTCCATTTTACGTACATTTTGTTTCAACATGCGAATATCTGAATTATACCAGGGAGTTAAGCTCCTGTGGATAGAAACCCTCCTTTTCAAAGGAGCAACTTCATCTAAAGCTGAATGCAACAAACCAGCAGTTTTACTAGCAAGAAAATCAACATCAGAGGTAGAACCCAGATCACTGGCCTCGACTACTTCACTATTTTCCACTGTCGTAAGATGAGCAAGGGCCTCCTTAAATTTAGCAATAGCTTCATCAGACAAACATCTGCTAAAATAATACCTCCTATTTTGCGCTTGAACGTCAACAATATTCAATTCAAACGTTATTAAATAGTGGTCGGATAAAAGGGAGTTTACAGGTGACACCAACAGACCATCAGTTTCAACACCGTAGGTGAGAACGAGATCCAGGGTATGATTAAAACAGTGCATCGGTTTGTTTATCCATTCAAAAAGAGAATTAAAATCTAATTTAAGATTATCAGAATCAGAAAGGGGGTTTATTGCCAAGTTTGTTAACACACACAAGGAATTTGTTGTGGTGATTGGTGCAATACAATAAAAATAAAAATATAAAAACAAACAAATATATAGAGATAAAATAAGAGATAGAATAAAATAAAATGTATTAAACAGAAATAAACAGAAATGTACAATATGAGGTTTTAAAGTGTCGGATATGAGTCTTTACAAAAAGTGACGTAGGATGACAGATGACAGATAAAAAGTAAGTAAGACAGAAATATACAATATAAACAGAAATGTAAAATATGAGGTTTTTAAAGTGCCGGATGTGAGTCTGTACAAATGTTACGGGGTTGGAATATTTACGTTAATGTAACGTAGAGTGGGATGGGGGGGCAGTCCTTGGTAGACGGGGGAGAGGGGGGACCGGGGCCTTGTTGACGAGAACAGCTGCAGACGGGAAAAAACTGTTCTTGTGGCGTGAGGTTTTGGTCCTGATGGACCGCAGCTCCTGCCAGAGGGAAGAGTCGATGTCAACATCCATATGAATGTTGAAGTCACTCACTATGATGATTTTGTCTGCACTGATCAATAATGTTGGTCTCATAGTGATAGTTCTGTTAAACTGGGTCATCATATCCGGTCAGAACTCTGTGGTACTTAAACACTGGAACAGAACTTGCTCACACACTGAACATGTAAGTATGTGGAAGACATAGTTACTGTCTTTTTGAACTTGCAGTTTCTAGAACTGCCGACCTCCTCAGACCTTATAGAGTTCCAGATCATCCCAGCGGAACACACTGGCTTGGATGAAGTTGTTATGCTCTGGCTGATGTGAAGTAACTACCAGTGAAGAAACCTGCTGACACACTAGCGGCGTGTTTCTGATCAGCTGCACATCTAGAGTCAGACTGAAGCTCAGACAGGTAGAATCTCCGTGTGTGTGTGTGTGTGTGTGTGTGTGTGTGTGTGTGTGTGTGTGTGTGTGTGTGTGTGTGTGTGTGTGTGTGTGTGTGTGTGTGTGTGTGGCAGTGGAGGCGTGTCCTTGTCTCCCTCTGAGCAGTTTAATGAGGCCAGGCAGACTCTGAAGACACCTCGGCTGGACAAAAACAGACCCTAATGAGCGAGGAAATGCAGGCGCTGTGGGTGTTGTCACGACAACAGGACAACTGACAGAGAAACTAGGTAATTACTGAGCTGAGATTTGTGGATCAGCCCTGGAAGTTCAGTTTGTTTAATTGATGAAGAAAGAACATTCAACTGTTTCTCATGAGGGTATGACTGTCTGACACAGCTGAGCTCACCTGTGTCACAGGCAGTCCTGGAGTTGAGGGGAGATGAGGGGGGATGGCAGCCCCCTGAAATAAAAACGGTCCAAATCATCCCCCCTGTAAAACTGCCATCCCCCCTTTATGTCATTTCATCAATAAATGTGGTTTTACTGCTATTTCAACATTTAGAGTCATCACCAGAAAAATAACTTATTTGACAATTTTCACCTGTTTCAAGTAAATCTTCACTTGAAATAAATAGAAAAATCTGCCAGTGGGACAAGATTTATCTTCTTATTACAAGCAAAACAATCTTGTTCCACTGGCAGATTTTTCTACTTATTTCAAGTGAAAATCTATTTGAAACAGGTGAAAATTGTTGTTTTTTTCAGTGATGAGTCTTGTTAAAATGAGACATTTTAACTAAAAATAAGACAGTATTATAAGAAATTATAAGAAATTCTTGTTAAGATTTTGAGTTTTTGCAGTGATCCATTTTACTTATCCTGTGAAGGACAGAGTCATATTGATACGTTCAGAAAACAGTTTTTTATTGTTGTGTTTTGATGTATTTGATGTAAGCCCAGTGGATATTTAAAGCTTACAGAAGGCTGCATTTAACTGCTGCTATGTCATTCCTGCAGTATTTCTGCAGGTGTTTTGGTCAGTGCTATTATTTGTAATATATTAAATTATTTGTAATCAGCACAAATTATCTTTCCCCATATGATAAAATCCTCCATCCCCCTGATTGTTTTTTACAACTCCAGTACTGGTATCAGGACACACCTGACACAGCTGAGCTCACCTGTCATCAGAATCAGAATCAGAAAAGGGTTTATTGCCAAGTTTTCACACAAGGAATTTGTTATGGTGATTGGTACAACACAATACAATTATAAAAGCAAATATGTAAGAGCTCCAACCAGCACCAACACCAGCACCAGCACCAACACCAGCACCAACACCAGCACCAGCACCAGTACCAACACCAGCACCAGCACCAGCACCAACACCAGCACCAGCACCAACACCAGCACCAGCACCAACACCAGCACCAGCACCAACACCAACACCAACACCAACACCAGCACCAACACCAGCACCAACACCAACACCAGCACCAGCACCAACACCAACACCAACACCAACACCAGCACCAACACCAACACGAGCACCAGCACCAACACCAGCACCAACCCCAGCACCAACCCCAGCACCAGCACCAACACCAACACCAGCACCAACACCAGCACCAGCACCAACACCAGCACCAACACCAGCACCAACACCAGCACCAACACCAGCACCAGCACCAACACCAGCACCAGCACCAGCACCAACACCAGCACCAACACCAGCACCAACACCAACACCAGCACCAGCACCAACACCAACACCAGCACCAACACCAACACGAGCACCAGCACCAACACCAGCACCAGTACCAACACCAGCACCAGTACCAGCACCAGCACCAACACCAGCACCAACACCAACACCAGCACCAGCACCAACACCAACACCAACACCAACACCAGCACCAACACCAACACGAGCACCAGCACCAACACCAGCACCAGTACCAACACCAGCACCAGTACCAGCACCAGCACCAACACCAACACCAACACCAACACCAGCACCAACACCAACACGAGCACCAGCACCAACACCAGCACCAGTACCAACACCAGCACCAGTACCAGCACCAGCACCAACACCAGCACCAGCACCAACACCAGCACCAGTACCAGCACCAACACCAGCACCAACACCAGCACCAACACCAACACCAGCACCAGCACCAACACCAACACCAACACCAACACCAGCACCAACACCAACACGAGCACCAGCACCAACACCAGCACCAGTACCAACACCAGCACCAGTACCAGCACCAGCACCAACACCAGCACCAGCACCAACACCAGCACCAACACCAGCACCAGTACCAGCACCAGCACCAACACCAGCACCAGTACCAACACCAGCACCAGCACCAGCACCAGCACCAGCACCAGCACCAGCACCAACACCAGCACCAACACCAGAACCAGCACCAACACCAGCACCAGCACCAACACCAACACCAACACCAGCACCAACACCCACACCAGCACCAACACCAGCACCAACACCAGCACCAACACCAGCACCAACACCAGCACCAACACCAGCACCAACACCAGCACCAGCACCAGCACCAGTCCTCACTTACTACTTGAAACATTTCCTGAAGCAGTTCTGAAGCAGTTCTGCTGAAAAGCACTTGGAACGTTCCTGAATGCTCCTGGAACGTTCCTGAATGCTCCTGGCACGTTCCTGAATGCTCCTGGCACGTTCCTGAACGCTCCTGGCACGTTCCTGAACGCTCCTGGAACGTTCCTGAACGCTCCTGGCACGTTCCTGAACGCTCCTGGAACGTTCCTGAACGCTCCTGGAACGTTCCTGAACGCTCCTGGAACGTTCCTGAACGCTCCTGGAACGTTCCTGAACGCTCCTGGAACGTTCCTGAACGCTCCTGGAACGTTCCTGAATGCATCTGAAACACCTGGATCACATTTAAACTTGCCTTAAATGACTCTTGAAACAATCTTCAAATGTCCTGATATCCATCTTAGTATTAAGCTTAGTATTTCTTTTGTACATTGCTCATTTTTTATATTGCTCTTTTTTAATTACTTATTTATTTTATTTTTTTTTTAGGATATACTTTTTTTTATTCCTTTTCATACTTTCCTGTATATTATGAACCGTGAGACAATCGTACAACATCCTTGAAACATACTTGAAATGCTCTTGAAATGCATTGGCAATGTAAGCGTACTTGAAAGATTTGTCAAACCTCTAATTCTTTCTTTCTTTCTTTCTTTCTTTCTTTCTTTCTTTCTTTCTTTCTTTCTTTCTTTCTTTCTTTCTTTCTTTCTTTCTTTCTTTCTTTCTTTCTTTCTTTCTTTCTTTCTTTCTTTCTTTCTTTCTTTCTTTCTTTCTTTTTCTAACTGTCTGCATCTTAATGGTTAGTACCATGTTTTGGTAAAAACCTTTATCAGCAATGGTTATATGCATTTTAATCAATCTTAGTTTTCTTAAGTCTGTGGGTTTGTGTGAGAGTGAGCAGATACTCCAGTCCTCTCTGACAGTCTTATCTGCTTGAAGACTCATCTATTCTCAGCTGCATTTGAACAAAGCTCCAACTCTGCACTGTTTTACTTTTAACCTTGAGTTTCAAAACTTATTCATATTTTAATTACTGATTGTTCTTATTTCTTGCTTTTTCGTTTACACTTTAAATCACCCTTTTTATTCGTGCTATGTGATGTTTTGATGTCTCTGGAAATCCCTTTAAAGGGGACCCATTATGAAAAACAGGTTTTCTCTTGCTTTAACATTTATAAAGTGGTCTCCCCTCAGCCTGCCAACTCAGAGAAGGACGAAAGCAACCAAATTCTGCAGTGTCTGTACAGCCGCCCGGATGATCCATCCAGTGTGATGTGGATCTACGAGCCAATAAGATTCTGATCCCGTCGTTACGTAACGACGGAGCGATGCGTGAAACCATGCCCACAAATAACTCTGGCCGGAACAACAACAACAACTAACTCCGCCGGCCGGAGCTTCCGTCATTTTCTACACGTCATTCAGGCAGCCAATCAGCACAGAGCCTCATTATCATAGCCCCGCCCACAACTAACTCCATCGGCCGGAGCTTCTGCCATTTTTTCGTAGCGGTGTATCGCATCATTCAGCAGCCAATCAGCACAGACCCTCATTATCATAGCCCCGCCCACTCAGAATCCTGCATAGATAATGAGGTTAGAGAATGGGAAGATAAAGACGTGGTTTAGAGGCTGAATTTCTAATTTATTTAGCAAAAACAATCAAAAGCTTTTTTTAAGACATTCAATGTCACGGCTCAGACAGGACAGAGAACCCAAATGCACAACACCAGGCAGGATCAGAGTCCAAGAGGCTTTAATCTTTGTCAAAAGGCAGGCAGGGGTCAAACCGGGTAGTCAGGCAGATCAGGCAAACAAAACCAAAACGGGCAGGCAAAAATCCATCCCGGCCAACAAACGGCCAAAGCTCCGGGGGCCGTCCTCGGTGCCGGGCAGACCGGTGAGGCAGTTCGGGGGGTCGCCCTTGGGGCGTAACAGGCGGATCCGGGGGTCGGTCTCGGGGCTTGGCAGGCTGGTCAGGGGGTCGGTCTGGGGGCTTGGCAGGCTGGTCCGGGGGTCGGTCTGGGGGCTTGGCAGGCTGGTCAGGGGGTCGGTCTGGGGGCTTGGCAGGCGGGTCAGGCGGTCGGTCTGGGGGCTTGGCATGCTGGTCAGGGGGTCGGTCTCGGGGCTTGGCATGCTGGTCAGGGGGTCGGTCTCGGGGCTTGGCATGCTGGTCAGGGGGTCGGTCTGGGGGTTAGGGTGCCGGGCAGACCGGTGAGGCAGTTCGGGGGGTCGCCCTTGGGGCGTAACAGGCGGATCCGGGGGTCGGTCTCGGGGCTTGGCATGCTGGTCAGGGGGTCGGTCTGGGGGCTTGGCAGGCGGGTCAGGGGGTCGGTCTGGGGGCTTGGCAGGCGGATCCGGGGGTCGGTCTCGGGGCTTGGCAGGCGGATCCGGGGGTCGGTCTCGGGGCTTGGCAGGCGGATCCGGGGGTCGGTCTCGGGGCTTGGCAGGCGGATCCGGGGGTCGGTCTCGGGGCTTGGCAGGCGGATCCGGGGGTCGGTCTCGGGGCTTGGCAGGCGGATCCGGGGGTCGGTCTCGGGGCTTGGCAGGCGGGTCAGGGGGTCGGTCTCGGGGCTTGGCAGGCGGGTCAGGGGGTCGGTCTCGGGGCTTGGCAGGCGGGTCAGGGGGTCGGTCTGGGGGCTTGGCAGGCTGGTCAGGGGGTCGGTCTCGGGGCTTGGCAGGCTGGTCAGGGGGTCGGTCTCGGGGCTTGGCAGGCTGGTCAGGGGGTCGGTCTGGGGGCTTGGCAGGCTGGTCAGGGGGTCGGTCTGGGACTGCGGCAGGCTGGTCAGAGGGTCGGTCTGGGACTGCGGCAGGCTGGTCAGAGGGTCGGTCTGGGGGCTTGGCAGGCTGGTCATGGGGTCGGTCTGGGACTGCGGCAGGCTGGTCAGGGGGTCGGTCTGGGGGCTTGGCAGGCTGGTCAGGGGGTCGGTCTGGGACTGCGGCAGGCTGGTCAGAGGGTCGGTCTGGGACTGCGGCAGGCTGGTCAGAGGGTCGGTCTGGGGGCTTGGCAGGCTGGTCAGGGGGTCGGTCTGGGACTGCGGCAGGCTGGTCAGGGGGTCGGTCTGGGGGCTTGGCAGGCTGGTCAGGGGGTCGGTCTGGGACTGCGGCAGGCTGGTCAGAGGGTCGGTCTGGGACTGCGGCAGGCTGGTCAGAGGGTCGGTCTGGGGGCTTGGCAGGCTGGTCAGGGGGTCGGTCTGGGACTGCGGCAGGCTGGTCAGGGGGTCGGTCTGGGACTGCGGCAGGCTGGTCAGGGGGTCGGTCTGGGACTGCTGCAGGCTGGTCAGGGGGTCGGTTTGGGACTGCGGCAGACTGGTCAGGGGGTCGGTCTGGGACTGCGGCAGACTGGTCAGGGGGTCGGTCTGGGACTGCGGCAGATCCACCCAGGATCGCCTCAGGAAGGGGAACAGAGACCACCTCCAGAACAGAGACCGGCGGGGCCGCCTCAGGAACGGAGACTGGCTGCGGGACCGCCTCAGGAACCGAGGGCTGCGGGACCGCCTCAGGAACAAGAGTCGGGGCTGACAGGAGGCGGGGAGCCGGAGTCGGGGCTGACAGGAGGCGGGGAGCCGGAACCGGGGCTGACAGGATGCGGGGGGCCGGAACCGGGGCAGACAGGATGCGGGGGGCCGGAACCGGGGCAGACAGGATGCGGGGGGCCGGAACCGGGGCAGACAGGATGCGGGGGGCCGGAACCGGGGCAGACAGGATGCGGGGGGCCGGAACCGGGGCAGACAGGATGCGGGGGGCCGGAACCGGAGCAGACAGGATGCGGGGGGCCGGAACAGGAGCAGACAGGATGCGGGGGGCCGGAACAGGAGCAGACAGGATGCGGGGGGCCGGAACAGGAGCAGACAGGATGCGGGGGGCCGGAACAGGAGCAGACAGGATGCGGGGAGCCGGAACAGGAGCCGGAGCAGGAGCTGGAGCTGGAGCAGGAGCCGGAGCAGCAGCCGGAGCAGGAGCTGGGGCTGGAGCAAGCTGGGGCTGGGGCTGACGCCTTCGTCGTTGCCTCCCCTGAGCCTGCAGGCTCCTGGGCCCACCCAGAGCCAGGCGTGTTCCCCAGAAAGGGGGAAGGGACTGGGGTGGGTCTGGGACCACCTCGGGAACAGCAACAGGCCGGAACTGGGGACATGTCCCCGTCCCCTTCACCGTACGGTGGTAGAACGCCACTTGGTCCCCATAAAAAAAATCCCACAAATCCTCTTCCTTACGTGGTAGGTCCATGTTGGCTGGGTTCAGTCTTGGCCAGATTGTACTGTCACGGCTCAGACAGGACAGAGAACCCAAATGCACAACACCAGGCAGGATCAGAGTCCAAGAGGCTTTAATCTTTGTCAAAAGGCAGGCAGGGGTCAAACCGGGTAGTCAGGCAGATCAGGCAAACAAAACCAAAACGGGCAGGCAAAAATCCATAAAACCAAGAATCATGCAGGGTTACAGGCAGGCAGGCAGGAACAGGACAGAAATCAGGAAGGCTGGAAAGCGAGGCAAAAGCACACGACAATCTGGCAAACAAGAAGGTGGAAATGGGCCGGTATATGAGGGGAACTGCTGATGAGGGAAACCAGGTGTGGAGCTGGGTGGGGAAGCACAGGTGAAGGGAATGAGTGGATCTCTGGCTGATTAGGGTGGCAGGATCTGGAAAAACAGGGGGGTGAGTAAAACTAAAAAACTACACTGGGAAACCATGACATTCAAAGCCTGTTTAAAATAGGTATTAGATGCCATAATAGGTCCCCTTTAAATTGTACTATAAAAATAAACTTGCCTTGCCCGACTAAAACCACGAGACCAGAGTCCTCACTACAGGCAGTGGTTTAGTGTTAAACACCTCTATTAACAACAAATGTGCATGTTTTGTGCAGCTGCAGACTAAACTCCATCTCCCTGGGTTTGGGAACCTACAGATTAGATATCCCGTCACTATTATTAAACTATTCCCAAACAACAAGCTTTTTACAATATTATGCTGAGAGATCCTAATTCTGAACATTTCATTTGTTTCCCCGTTGGCTCCGGCAACCTCCTCGCTACGCAATAATGCTCATTTTATGTTGTGTGTGTGTGTGTGTGTGTGTGTGTGTGTGTGTGTGTGTGTGTGTGTGTGTGTGTGTGTGTGTGTGTGTGTGTGTGTGTGTGTGTGTGTGTGACTCACGGGTCTGGCAGGACTCAGGTCTGCTGACGCTGCAGTTCCTCCACCAGAGTCCAGATCTGCTGAATCATTCATGAGTGCTCCTGTGGGTGATGAAACTTTAAACACGTGTTTTCTCTCTGCTGCGTTGAAGAAAAGTCTGAGCTGCTGACATTTGAATCTGCATCCAGGGGGCAGGGGCTACTTCCGCTGCACATGTTCAGTTTGTGCACAAGAATATAGTTTAGAGAGCCGCAGATCATTTTTATTTCAGTCTCAGCCATTCTGGTCCACATTTACAGAACTATCCAGAAAACGTGCAGAGAGCGAGATGTTTTTGTAGGCCGGATTTGTTGATGAGAAAACGCCTTCTAAACTCTTTATTCTACACATAAATTACATCATATGGGGAAAACATGCCTACTCCACACAGAAAGGCCATTTTCTCAACCCCAGCCAGTGTGTGGGTGCTGAAGTCATGGGGGAAGTAAACACACATCCAATTTCCCCGGCCAGAATTGAACCTAGGACCTTCTAACTGTGAGACTGCTGCACTAGCGGCTGCGCCGCCGTGCCCCCATCCAGAAGACATCCTAACCAGATGTCCAAACTATCTCAGCTGTCTCCTGGATATGGAGGAATGAACTTCTTCTCCTATCACTGAAGGAGATTCCATCCTCCCTGCAGAGGAAACTCCTCTCAGCCTCTTATATCCTCCATCTGGTTCTTTCAGTCACTACCCACAGTTCCATGGGTAAAGGAGGAACCTAGATCCCCCAGTAAACAAACACAGCTCTCTTCACCACAACGACCAGTAGGTTTTCTAATTATCATTACTTTTTATACTGTTTTAACCCGAGTCTCTAGCCTTTTCTCTGTGGGTGGATACCCTGCGTTTAACATGCAGTATGTGTTTCAACTCTGATCTACGGGGCAGAAACATGGACTCAATACAGGCGGCATATCATGAACCTGGGGCCTCCATTCACAACTACGTACCTGTGTGAGTCAGGATTCTCCATCGTGGCCACAACTAAGACCAAAGCCCCAAACAGACTCAGAGCAACGCTGGAGGAAACAGACTCAGAGCTGGAGGAAACAGACTCAGAGCTGGAGGAAACAGACTCAGAGCAACGCTGGAGGAAACAGACTCAGAGCAACGCTGGAGGAAACAGACTCAGAGCAACGCTGGAGGAAACAGACTCAGAGCAACGCTGGAGGAAACAGACTCAGAGCTGGAGGAAACAGACTCAGATCAACGCTGGAGGAAACAGACTCAGAGCAACGCTGGAGGAAACAGACTCAGATCAACGCTGGAGGAAACAGACTCAGAGCTGGAGGAAACAGACTCAGAGCTGCAGGAAACAGACTCAGAGCAACGCTGGAGGAAACAGACTCAGATCAACGCTGGAGGAAACAGACTCAGAGCTGGAGGAAACAGACTCAGAGCAACGCTGGAGGAAACAGACTCAGAGCTGGAGGAAACAGACTCAGAGCTGGAGGAAACAGACTCAGAGGTGGAGGAAACAGACTCAGAGCTGGAGGAAACAGACTGAGAGCTGCAGGAAACAGACTCAGAGCTGCAGGAAACAGACTCAGATCTGCAGGAAACAGACTCAGAGCAACGCTGGAGGAAACAGACTCAGAGCTGGAGGAAACAGACTCAGAGCAACGCTGGAGGAAACAGACTCAGAGCTGCAGGAAACAGACTCAGAGCAACGCTGGAGGAAACAGACTCAGATCAACGCTGGAGGAAACAGACTCAGAGCTGGAGGAAACAGACTCAGAGCAACGCTGGAGGAAACAGACTCAGAGCTGGAGGAAACAGACTCAGAGGTGGAGGAAACAGACTCAGAGCTGGAGGAAACAGACTGAGAGCTGCAGGAAACAGACTCAGAGCTGCAGGAAACAGACTCAGATCTGCAGGAAACAGACTCAGAGCAACGCTGGAGGAAACAGACTCAGAGCTGCAGGAAACAGACTCAGAGCTGCAGGAAACAGACTCAGAGCTGCAGGAAACAGACTCAGAGCTGCAGGAAACAGACTCAGATCAACGCTGGAGGAAACAGACTCAGAGCTGGAGGAAACAGACTCAGAGCTGCAGGAAACAGACTCAGAGCTGCAGGAAACAGACTCAGATCAACGCTGGAGGAAACAGACTCAGAGCTGGAGGAAACAGACTCAGAGCTGCAGGAAACAGACTCAGAGCTGGAGGAAACAGACTCAGAGCTGCAGGAAACAGACTCAGAGCTGCAGGAAACAGACTCAGATCAACGCTGGAGGAAACAGACTCAGAGCTGGAGGAAACAGACTCAGAGCTGCAGGAAACAGACTCAGAGCTGCAGGAAACAGACTCAGAGCTGGAGGAAACAGACTCAGAGCTGGAGGAAACAGACTCAGAGCTGGAGGAAACAGACTCAGAGCTGCAGGAAACAGACTCAGAGCTGCAGGAAACAGACTCAGAGCTGCAGGAAACAGACTCAGATCTGCAGGAAACAGACTCAGAGCAACGCTGGAGGAAACAGACTCAGAGCTGCAGGAAACAGACTCAGAGCTGCAGGAAACAGACTCAGAGCTGCAGGAAACAGACTCAGAGCTGCAGGAAACAGACTCAGATCAACGCTGGAGGAAACAGACTCAGAGCTGGAGGAAACAGACTCAGAGCTGCAGGAAACAGACTCAGAGCTGCAGGAAACAGACTCAGATCAACGCTGGAGGAAACAGACTCAGAGCTGGAGGAAACAGACTCAGAGCTGCAGGAAACAGACTCAGAGCTGGAGGAAACAGACTCAGAGCTGCAGGAAACAGACTCAGAGCTGCAGGAAACAGACTCAGATCAACGCTGGAGGAAACAGACTCAGAGCTGGAGGAAACAGACTCAGAGCTGCAGGAAACAGACTCAGAGCTGCAGGAAACAGACTCAGAGCTGGAGGAAACAGACTCAGAGCTGGAGGAAACAGACTCAGAGCTGCAGGAAACAGACTCAGAGCTGCAGGAAACAGACTCAGAGCAACGCTGGAGGAAACAGACTCAGAGCAACGCTGGAGGAAACAGACTCAGAGCAACGCTGGAGGAAACAGACTCAGAGCTGCAGGAAACAGACTCAGAGCTGGAGGAAACAGACTCAGAGCAACGCTGGAGGAAACAGACTCAGAGCTGGAGGAAACAGACTCAGAGCTGGAGGAAACAGACTCAGAGCTGGAGGAAACAGACTCAGAGCTGGAGGAAACAGACTCAGAGCTGGAGGAAACAGACTCAGAGCAACGCTGGAGGCGACTCTGAGAGTGAGCCTTTCCCCCATTCCACCCAGACTGGACCTGATTGTGTCTCAGAGGTCCAAGTGTCTCATTAAGAGGTGAAGATAAAAAGGAAATTGTATAATTGTTCTTATTATTCATATGAAAGAAAATAAAGATTCTTCTGGTTCTGCCATGCACAAATATAGTTTCATTTGCACTTTTTTTCAATTTTATTTACAGTTTATTTATTTAATTTAAAAACATTATTTTGAATGTATTTATTTTACTTTTACTTTTTATTAATAATAATGGCTTGGTTTTATATAGCACCCTTCAAGGCACCCAGAGCTTTACAGAGACCATTATTCATTCATTGTAGCCACGGCTGCTACGTTTGTAGCCACGGCTGCTACGTTTGTAGCCACGGCTGCTACGTTTGTAGCCACGGCTGCTACGTTTGTAGCCACAGCTGCCCTGCAGACTGACAGAAGCGTCAGTCGGCCCCTCCGACCACTACCAGACATTCATACACATTCACACGGGGCAAGGTGGGTAAGGTGTCTTGCCCAAGGACACTACGACAGCAACTGGGACAGAGCGGCATTTGAACCGCCAACCTTCCGATCATTGGACCACCCGCTCTACTGCCGCCCATTGATTGATTTATATGTATATATATATTTTATTCTGAGTCCTTCCTTTTTTATTTAAGTAAAATCTAATTATTGATCTTTTTTTTATTAATAAGCCTGAACTGATTGATTTGTCCTATAAATCAAGCCTGATATGTGTGCATGTTAACATTGACATGTTTCATAAAAGTCTGTGATGATCATTTTATTTGACAAGGTTTTTGCTTGGGCCCTGGGCCACTCATGACTGAAAAAGATCGGGCCTCAAGGTCAGAAAGGTTAAGAACCCCTGCTTTAAGGGACAGGATGTATGAGCTGGGACGGGAATGGAGTTTAGTAGGGTTATTAGGGAGGAGTGAGGGGATGAGGGATTGTTATAAGGCAATCCTTGTCTTTCATAAAGATGCAGGGATAGATAATAGGATATACATGTGGTTATCCTATTTTATTTAGGTATTTCCTTTTTTCCCCCCCTTTAAGTTAAGATTGTAACCTGATGTACTAATTATCCTGATGTTACACTCCGGTACAGCAGGTGGCGGTATAACCTAGTAACGTTGGTTGTGATCCGCTAAACATGTCTCCTCCCCATGGATCTATAAGCTCCTCCCCCTCCCATGGAGCTGCTGCGATACGTCAACGACGCCGCCATATTGGATGTGGCAAGACTGCGCTGTAAACTAATTGGACTTATTTTCATAAAGCGTCTTTCTACAAAAAAAAATCCATGTTATATCAGCTATAGAGAACAAGGTTGTGCCGAAAAACAATATATATCCCCCCTCACAAAAATAAGAAAAATAGATAAACATATTTTCATCAACAGAGCATATTTTAAATAAACATATTTAAAAATGTTCAAGTAACAAAATAACATATTTGAACCATTTTTCAGATTTTTTCAGTTATTTTATTGTCTGAAAAATGGTTCAAATGTTATTTTATTGTCTGAAAAATGGTTCAAATATGTTATTTTGTTATTTGAAACTTTTTTAATTTGTTTTGTTGATGAGAAAATATGTTTCTCTATTTTTCTTATTTTTGTGAGGGGGATATTGTTTTTCGGCACTACCTTGTTCTCTATAGCTGATATAACATGAATTACTCCTATGTGGGATCAATAAAGTTCTTATTTTTGCCATCTGGGAAAATTAAATATATTATATTTGGTGCCTAACTGTTTCCCAAGTATATTAGTGCGCGTGTTAATGAATAAATGAGACGTAAAACGTACATTTCTTTGTGGAAAGGCGCTTTATCTTGCCACATCCAATATGGCGGCGACGTTGACGTATCACAGCCATAGACATATATAAAGGCTAGATGACTCACGGCGGAGTCTCCAGCGTCGTTCACCCGCGGCCATCTTGCCACAGGAGACTCTCTGATGCGCATGCGTGCGCTATAGTTGTTGCTGTTGGAGGGTGAGTGGTCTGTACAGACAAAAATACTCATAACTTGCTGAAATCTTGACGGATTTACAAACGGATTGGTTCATCATAAACGTCATTAACGTGGGTATGATTCGGGATGCTTGGACATGTTGAAATTGTATCTCTTCGTTGCGAAAAACGACCTAATCATGCAGCATATACAATAATATCAATATCAATATAATAGTATCACCACTAACTAAGGTTAACTGCCCAAGTTATCAAGGGTGACCACCAGTACTCAAGTTGTAAAAAAAAAAATAAAATCAGGGGGGATGGTGGATTTTATCATATGGGGACAGATAATTTGTGCTGATTACAAATAATATAATATATTACAAATAATAGCACTGACCAAAAACAGCTGCAGAAATACTGCAGGAATGACATAGCAGCAGTTAAATGCAGCCTTCTGTAAGCTTTAAATATCCACTGGGCTTACATCAAATACATCAAAACACAACAATAAAAAACAGTTTTCTGAACTTATCAATATGACTCTGTCCTTCACAGGATAAGTAACATGGATCACTGCAAAAACTCACAATCTTAACAAGAATATTTGTCTTATTTCTAGTTAAAATGTCTCATTTTAGTAAAAAAATCTCATTACACTTAAAACAAGACTCAGGACTGGAAAAAACAACAATTTTCACCTGTTTCAAGTAGATTTTCACTTGAAATAAGTAGAAAAATCTGCCAGTGGAACAAGATTTTCTTGCTTATAAGAAGTAATAAGAAGATAAATCTTGTCCCACTGGCAGATTTTCCTACTTATTTCAAGTGAAAATTTACTTGAAACAGGTGAAAATGGTCAAATAAGTTATTTTTCTGGTCTTATTTTTCTGGTAATGACTAAATGTTGAAATAGCAGTAAAACCACATTCATTGATGAAATGACATAAGGGATGGAAAGGGGGGATGGATAGAGGTGTATATATATATATATATATATATAGACACACATATGTAATGTCATGACGTAAATACATCATAATGTAATAATATATTAATTTATGTTATATGGTAATAATATGTATATATATATATATATATATATATATGTTATATGGTAATAATATATATATGTTATAATGTAACTATAAATATTACTAAGAATACTATAGAAATATTGATTAAATATGAAAACCATGTCATGGCTATCTGTTTCTGGTTATTTTCATATAAAAGTACGTTTTTCAATGTTTATAATTATTCACAAGTATGTAGTGTCATAACTACATCTCTGACGTTCATGACAAACCAAACTGTTTGAAAATCTGTTGAGAATTGAGCAAGTTAAGGCTGTTTAAGCAGTACATGCTCCATTGAACACAATGTTATTCTGAGCGAGTTCTCCTGTGGCAAGATGGCCGCCGTGTGACGACGTCGCTCTCCATTGGCAGCAGCGCGGACGAGTCATCTAGCCTTTATATATGTCTATGATCACAGCAGCTCCATGGAGGAGGAGACATGGATGTGCCGCCAATAAACCTGGAGAAGAAGAAGAAGAAGCTTGGAGGACCAGGGCAGTGGATTTAAGGACGCTTGGAACCAGAACCAGAACCAGGTCAGATTTCCCACCCGAACGTACTCACCGTTGTGACCCAGACTCGGTTCCGGACCGCGGACCCGCTCAGGTTGCGGTTCCGGACCGAACCACAGCTGACCTACTTTCTGTCCCGGAACCGCAGTACGAAAACATCCGGTCTGGGAGCAGAACCGGACCAGAACCAGAGCAGAACCAGAGCAGAACCAGAACCGAACAGAACCAGAACCAGCTCAGAATCCATTCCATTACATTAACTGAGTTCTGACCGGGGTTGTATTTCCAGACCCAGGTATAAACCCATAGATCCGTCTACGGAGTTTTGCTTCCAGTACTGGAGTTGTAAAAAAAAATCAGGGGGGATGGTGGATTTGATCATATGGGGACAGATAATTGTGCTGATTACAAATAATATAATATATTACAAATAATAGCAGTGACCAAAACACCTGCAGAAATACTGCAGGAATGACATAGCAGCAGTTAAATGCAGCCTTCTGTAAGCTTTAAATATCCACTGGGCTTACATCAAATACATCAAAACACAACAATAAAAAACACTTTTCTGAACTTATCAATATGACTCTGTCCTTCACAGGATAAGTAAAATGGATCACTGCAAAAACTCAAAATCTTAACAAGAATATTTGTCTTATTTCTAGTTAAAACGTCTCATTTTAGTAAAATAAATCTCATTACACTTAAAACAAGACTCATCACTGGAAAAAACAACATTTTTCACCTGTTTCAAGTAGATTTTCACTTGAAATAAGTAGAAAAATCTGTCAGTGGAACAAGATTTTTTTGCTTGTAATGAGAAGATAAATCTTGTCCCACTGGCAGATTTTCCTACTTATTTCAACTTAAATTTTACTTGAAATTTTAATGACCATTGCAGTCTCAAAATAAATAAATAACATTCCTCAAGCTCACCTGATGCAACCAGGCCTGCATGAGTGAAGCCTGCAGGAACCTGGACACCGTCCTGACCGCTGTGTGTCCACAGGTGTCCTCTAGGGGAGTCCTCTGATCATGGCTCTGATCTCTCTGGAGGACCTGGACGGCCTGGACGGCCTGGAAGACGAGCAGCTGGACGATGACATCACCGACGAGCCCGAGCCAATGACTGACGAGGAAAGAGACCGCCTGCTCACGCACTGGAGGGGCGTGGCCAGCACCCACCAGGTGTCTGTTCCTTCAGGTGAGGTGTCGTTAGCACCACCAGGTGTCTGTCCCTTCAGGTGAGGTGTCGTTAGCACCACCAGGTGTCTGTTCCTTCAGGTGAGGTGTCGTTAGCACCACCAGGTGTCTGTTCCTTCAGATGAGGTGTCGTTAGCACCACCAGGTGTCTGTCCCTTCAGATGAGGTGTCGTTAGCACCACCAGGTGTCTGTCCCTTCAGGTAAGGTGTTGTTAGCACCACCAGGTGTCTGTTCCTTCAGGTAAGGTGTTGTTAGCACCACCAGGTGTCTGTTCCTTCAGGTGAGGGGTCGTTAGCACCACCAGGTGTCTGTTCCTTCAGGTGAGGGGTCGTTAGCACCACCAGGTGTCTGTTCCTACAGGTGAGGGGTCGTTAGCACCACCAGGTGTCTGTTCCTTCAGGTGAGGTGTCGTTAGCACCACCAGGTGTCTGTTCCTACAGGTGAGGGGTCGTTAGCACCACCAGGTGTCTGTTCCTTCAGGTGAGGTGTCGTTAGCACCACCAGGTGTCTGTTCCTTCAGGTGAGGGGTCGTTAGCACCACCAGGTGTCTGTTCCTTCAGGTGAGGGGTCGTTAGCACCACCAGGTGTCTGTTCCTACAGGTGAGGGGTCGTTAGCGCCACCAGGTGTCTGTTCCTACAGGTGAGGGGTTGTTAGCACCACCAGGTGTCTGTTCCTACAGGTGAGGGGTCGTTAGCACCACCAGGTGTCTGTTCCTACAGGTGAGGGGTCGTTAACACCACCAGTTGTCTGTTCCTACAGGTGAGGGGTCGTTAGCACCACCAGGTGTCGTTATCACCTTCAGGTGAGTGGTCGTTAGCACCACCAGGTGTCTGTTCCTACAGGTGAGGGGTCGTTAGCACCACCAGGTGTCTGTTCCTACAGGTGAGGTGTCGTTAGCACCACCAGGTGTCTGTTCCTACAGGTGAGGGGTCGTTAGCACCACCAGGTGTCGTTAGCACCTTCAGGTGAGTGGTCGTTAGCACCACCAGGTGTCTGTTCCTACAGGTGAGGGGTCGTTAGCACCACCAGGTGTCGTTAGCACCTTCAGGTGAGGGGTCGTTAGCACCACCAGGTGTCTGTTCCTACAGGTGAGGGGTCGTTAGCACCACCAGGTGTCTGTTCCTACAGGTGAGGGGTCGTTAACACCACCAGTTGTCTGTCCCTTCAGGTGAGGTGTCGTTAGCACCTTCAGGTGAGGGGTCGTTAGCACCACCAGGTGTCTGTCCCTTCAGGTGAGGTGTTGTTAGCACCACCACACAGGTGAGGTGTTGTTGGCACCACCAGGGGCCTCATTTATAAAAGAGTGAGTAGGATTCATACTAAAAGTGCACGTGCACCCAAAAGCCGAAAATGGCGTGCGCAAAAAAAAATCCTGATTTACAAAAACGTGTGCACGCACACTTGCACGCAATGTTCTCTTTATAAATCACAGTCCAGCTGGAAGGTTGCACACGTGAATTCGCCTCATATCCCGCCCTCTACACGCCCACTTCATACCATAAATGGGTAATGCAAAGCACCATATAAATGAACCTGCCGATCAACGGTGTTTTACACTCAAAAATCATGGCAGGGAAGACCAGAAAGCTAAATTTCACGGAGACTGAGAATGAGATGTTGTGGATGAGGTGGAGGCAGGAAAACCACATTATTTGGTGGTCACAGTAATGGCATCACTAACAAAAATAAAGCGAGTGAGTTGCCTGCCAGAATCTGATTTGTGGCCGCGGGAGCGCGCACAGCAGCCCGTTGAGCGATAGCGCTGAAACGTCAGATTTTCAGATTTGAAGCTCAAGAATGAGATCAAATCATATTTAGGTAGAAACAACCTTTCATTAACTGTATTTGGCCTTCAATCAATTTTTGGCAGGTAAAAAGACCCATTTTCAGGGAGAAATCAGATTCTGGCAGGCAATCACTTTTTGACATCGGCACGGCTTGTCCACGCCGTGCCAGTAGGATGATTTGACAGATGAAAATACCCCGTCAGATCACGCTTCCACATAGACATCAACATTTATCTATGTGGAAGCGTTAGGGCTGAACGATTTTTGAAAATAATCTAATTGCGATTTTTTTCCTCAATATTGCGATTGCGATTTAATATGCGATTATTTTTTTCAAGGTCCTGTTCTCATGTATTTTTCAACTACACAAGCAATAAATCAGTCTGTTTTACAATAAACATTGCCAGATTTATTTAAAGCACAGATTACAATAATAAAGAAAACAAATCTGTGCCTTTACCTCTTTAACACGTCTACACATGGGTCGTTCTCTCTGAACCCAATCACACGACACCAAACCGGGTTAAATTTTAGGCAAAACGAGGCGTAGTTTGATAGAAAAACACAGAAAAACTCCCACAGGGAACAAAAAACCTTCCTCACAGGCAGTACTCGAGTTGTAAAAAAAAATATCAGGGGGGATGGTGGATTTTATCATATGGGGACAGATAATTTGTGCTGATTACAAATAATATAATATATAACAAATAATAGCACTGACCAAAACAGCTGCAGAAATACTGCAGGAATGACATAGCAGCAGTTAAATGCAGCCTTCTGTAAGCTTTAAATATCCACTGGGCTTACATCAAATACATCAAAACACAACAATAAAAAACACTTTTCTGAACTTATCAATATGACTCTGTCCTTCACAGGATAAGTAACATGGATCACTGCAAAAACTCAAAATATTAACAAGAATATTTGTCTTATTTCTAGTTAAAATGTCTCATTTTAGTAAAAAAAAAATCTCATTACACTTAAAGCCAGACTCATCACTGGAAAAAACAAAAAATGTCACCTGTTTCAAGTAGATTTTCACTTGAAATAAGTAGAAAAATCTGCCAGGGGAACAAGATTTTTTTGCTTGTAATAAGAAGATAAATCTTGTTCCACTGGCAGATTTTTCTACTTATTTCAAGTGAAAATTTACTTGAAACAGGTGAAAATTGTCAAATAAGTTATTTTTCTGGTGTTATTTTTCTGGTGATGACTCTAAATGTTGAAATAGCAGTAAAACCACATTCATTGATGAAATGACATAAGGGATGGAAAGGGGGGATGACAGTTTTACAGGGGGGAGGATTTGGACTGTTTTTATTTCAGGAGGGGATGATTTTGACCGTTTTTTATTTCATCCCCCCTCACCTCGAGTAGGCTACTGCTCACAGGGAACTCAGAACGTCTTCATAAATAACTCAAAAATCACAGAGAGAAAAAAAACCACCAGCAAACTAACAAACAAACCAATAAAGCCCACAGAGTTAACAAAACGAACCAGCAACTCGCAGCCGCTCTGTAACTTCTCCGGAGAGCTGACGGGCTGCAGGTGGTTTAAGGCTGATTTATGGTTCAGCGTTACACCAACGCAGAACCTACGCCGTATGGTACGCGGTACGCACAACGTACGGTGCGCGTCGCCGCGTAACCTACGGCGTAAGCTCTGCGTCGATTTAACGCGGAACCATAAATCCGGCTTCACAGCGCGACTGCCCGGCCGGCTCGTGCTCGGCGCTGCGCACAGCGCCTCGCCACGCCGACTCCGCGCTCATATATTTAATACATTTATAAAGCCCATATATTTATAAAGCCCTGCCTGGCCGAGCCCTAACACTGAGGCCATGGTAGATACAGTAGGTTACAGGCGGACACACGGCACTGTTGACTTTTTTTCCCTGCCGGCAACGTGACCAGATCACGTGACTGGTCAAATCGCAGCCTTTGCGGTTAGAAAATCTCGTTTTATCACATCGCGATATTATCGCAAATGCAATTAATCGTTCAGCCCTAGGAAGCGTGATCTGATGGGTTTTTTTCTTCCGCCGAAGCGTCGTACACATAGACCTCCTGCTGTTAAATCGTCTATTTGCATGAAAAAGCCTTTGAAAAAAAAGAAACTGAGATAAAAGAAACGGGGATGGTACGGTAGTATTTTCTACCGAGGTAGGACACCTCAAACCTACAAGGGGCAGTGTAACGAGAAGCATGAAGTCATGCTAGCCAATCAGAATCCTGGAAAAAAACATCAACAAACGACACGTGGCCAAACAAATTGTAAACAGGTGTCACTCATGACGCTGGTGACGTTTCTGTCTCATAATGTGACGTTCTGAAGCCTAAATGTCCGTTTCCCTCTGTTTACAAGCAAACGTGAAGACGGAGGTTTTGCTAATCTCCACTTTGGCTGGAGTTTTCAGAAATTATGGTTTTTAGTGACTTTGAGCTTCGTTTTCGTGTAAACGAACGGCCAGAACGCATGAAAACACCAGTGTTTCTGCTCCGTGTAAACCGGGCCTGAGTCCTACCAGGAAGTGAAACCTGACACCAGGAAGTGAAACCTGACACCAGGAAGTGAAACCTGACACCAGGAAGTGAAACCTGACACCTTCCTTCTGTGTTCCAGAAATGACCGGGCCCATCCAGGAAATGACCCACCGCAGCCAGCAGAGGGAGCCGCTCCCCTTCACCCCCATCTCCTGCCACGAGAAGGTACTGACCCGGAGACCACAGTACTGAACAGGTTCTTGTACTGACCCGGAGACCACAGTACTGAACAGGTTCTTGTACTGACCCGGAGACCACAGTACTGAACAGGTTCTGGTACTGACCCGGAGACCACAGTACTGAACAGGTTCTTGTACTGACCCGGAGACCACAGTACTGAACAGGTTCTTGTACTGACCCGGAGACCACAGTACTGGACAGGTTCTGGTACTGACCCGGAGAGCACAGTACTGAACAGGTTCTGGTACTGACCCGGAGACCACAGTACTGGACAGGTTCTGGTACTGACCCGGAGAGCACAGTACTGAACAGGTTCTGGTACTGACCCGGAGACCACAGTACTGGACAGGTTCTGGTACTGACCCGGAGACCACAGTACTGGACAGGTTCTGGTACTGACCCGGAGACCACAGTACTGGACAGGTTCTGGTACTGACCCGGAGACCACAGTACTGGACAGGTTCTTGTACTGACCCGGAGACCACAGTACTGAACAGGTTCTGGTACTGACCCGGAGACCACAGTACTGGACAGGTTCTGGTACTGACCCGGAGACCACAGTACTGAACAGGTTCTGGTACTGACCCGGAGAGCACAGCGGTACTGAACAGGTTCTGGTACTGACCCGGAGACCACAGTACTGAACAGGTTCTGGTACTGACCCGGAGACCACAGTACTGAACAGGTTCTGGAGGACCGGGGGCATCATGATCAAAACCTGCCACGCACTAAAAACATGCGTACAACACTTTCTATGCTCACAGTCAGATGTTCAAAGAATGACTTGAACGTAGAAAGTTTTGGTCTTTCACTCACACACCAAGTCTGGCGTTCGCACTTTTCTGAGGTTTTGTCCATTGGCGACACTCACTGGTGATGCAGTGAAGTGCAGAATATGAGGAAATGTGACGTCAACAATTAGTTCACGACCACATGAAGGACACGACAGTCCCCACATCACCAGATAAGTTACACAAGAGTGGAACTGCAACAATCTCACAATCAACCACATGATCTGAACAAACAACTAAAGGAGCTCAACGATGGAACCAGCAAATCCTGATGGAGCTTTGGCTCCGTTAGAGGAACCTGCTGATGATCAGATCATACCGACCTGCTGGTCCAGGACTAAGACTGGACCATCAGCTGGTTTAGTCTGGATCTGCTGGTCCAGGACTAAGACTGGACCATCAGCTGGTTTAGTCTGGACCTGCTGGTCCAGGACTAAGACTGGACCATCAGCTGGTTTAGACTAAACCAGCTGATTGAGCTCCTTTAGTTGTTTGTTCAGATCATGTGGTTGATTGTGAGATTATTGCAGCTCCACTCTTGTGTAACTTATCTTTTTTTCAATTCAATTCAATTTTATTTATATAGCGTCTAATACAACAGAGTTGTCTCTAGACGCTTTCCAGAGACCCATACCCAGAACATGACCCCCGAGCAGTTATTACATAAACAATGGCAGGTAAAAACTCCCCTAGTGGGAGAAAAACCTTAAGCCAAACAGTGGCAAGGAAAAACTCCCCTTTAGGAGGGAAGAAACCTTGAGCAGGACCAGGCTCATAAGGGGGGACCCTCCTGCCGAGGGCCAGACTGGTGGATCAGGGACGGCAACAGCACAGCAGGCAGGTGGAAGCAGCAACGGGATGACCAGGGGTGGGGACCGCAGGCCAGCACGCAGCTCCCGAAGCTCCGGCCCAATCAGCAAGTCCCAGGTTGGGGTGCAGGGTCAGGGAAAGACTTGTGCTCCGTAATGCAAGCTACAAGCCACCCACGACCACCTGCAGAGAGAGAAAAGGGAGGAGAAGGGGGGCCAGCAACGGGATGACCAGGGGTGGGGACCGCAGGCCAGCACGCAGCTCCCGAAGCTCCGGCCCAATCAGCAAGTCCCAGGTTGGGGTGCAGGGTCAGGGAAAGACTTGTGCTCCGTAATGCAAGCTACAAGCCACCCACGACCACCTGCAGGTTCCGGTGTCCGGCAAAGGATGCTGCAACATGGACAAAAGAGAGAAAAGGGAGGAGAAGGGGGGGCCAGCACAAGAAACTACAGGAGCGACTCTGACACACTAAAGTTTACACTACCTAGAGATTTACCAACACCAGCTAGAGGTTTACTAAGCACTAACTATAGGCTTTACTAAACAGAAATGTTTTAAGTTTAGTTTTAAAGGTGGAGGTGGTGTCAGCCTCCTTAACCCAGATTGGAAGTTGGTTCCATAGTAGTGGTGCCTGATAGCAGAACGCCCGCCCTCCAAATCTACATTTAGATACTCTAGGAACTACGAGTAAACCTGCACTCTGAGAACGGAGAGCTCTGACAGGAACATAAGGCACTATCAGGTCTTGCAAATAATGCAGAGCTAAGCCGTTTTGGGCTTTATACGCAAGTAATAAAATTTTAAATTGGATTCTGAATTTTACGGGTAACCAATGGAGCGACGCTAACACTGGAGAGACGTGGTCTCTCCTGCTAATTCCTGTCAGTACTCGTGCTGCTGCATTTTGGATCAGCTGGAGCCTATTCAGCAAATTACTTGGACATCCTGCTAACAACACATTACAGTAATCCAGTCTAGAAGATACAAACGCATGAACTAGTTTTTCTGCATCACTCTGCGAGAAGATTTTCCTAATCTTTGCAATATTACGGAGATGGAAAAAGGCTATTTTACAAACCTGATTGACATATGGTTTAAACGACAAATCCTGATCGAAAATAACACCAAGGTTTCTCACAGTTGCACTGGAAGCCATCGCAACACCATCTAATCCCTTCCTAAGATGCTCTGGACCAAGAATGATAACCTCTGTTTTATCTGAATTTAGAAGCAGGAAATTTCTGGACATCCAGTCCTTGATGTCCCTAAGACATGCCTGAAGTTTAACTAACGGTTCTGTTTCATCCGGCTTCATAGACAAATAGAGCTGTGTATCATCAACATAACAATGAAAGTGTATGCCGTGATTCTGGATTATACTTCCCAACGGCTGCATGTATAAACTGAACAAGATTGGCCCTAGCACTGAACCCTGCGGAACACCATAACAGACCCTTGACTGTTCTGAAGAAACCTCATGTACATGAACAAACTGGAACCTGTCAGATAGGTATGATTTAAACCAACATAGAGCTGTCCCTTTAATCCCAACAACATGCTCTAACCTGTGCAGTAAAATGCCATGATCTATAGTGTCATAAGCAGCACTGAGGTCCAGTAGAACCAGTATGGACACTAATCCCTTATCTGAGGCCATAAGGAGGTCATTCGTGACTCGAACCAGTGCTGTCTCTGTGCTATGATGCATTCTGAACCCTGACTGAAAGACTTCAAACAGATCATTTCTATACAAATAGTCACATAACTAGCTTGAAACTGCCTTTTCCAGAATTTTAGACACAAATGGAAGGTTGGAAATTGGTCTATAATTAGCTAAGGTGTCTGGGTCAAGAGAAGGTTTTTTAAGTAAAGGTTTAATTACTGCGACTTTGAAAACCTGTGGTACATATCCTAAACTTAGGGATAGGTTAATTTGGTCCAGTATTGTCGTACCAATAAGAGAAAAAATATGTTTGAATAGTCGAGTCGGGATGGGGTCTAACATACATGTGGTTGACTTAGCTCTATTGACGAGTGAGGTCAGCTCAGGGAGGTCTATAGGATCAAAACAGTCTAGAGATAAGTCAGAGCGTAGGGAAGTCGCTAAAGCTGAAGAAACACCTACAACCGGCTGGTTGATTTCTTCTCTAATTCTCGCGATTTTACTGTTAAAGCTCATAAAGTCTTCACTACTGAGAGCTGCAGGAATGCACGGCTCAACAGAGTTGTGACTCTTTGTCAGCCTGGCTACAGTGCTGAACAGAAAACGTGGGTTACTTTTGTTATCCTCTATCAACGTTGAATAATAAGCTGTTCTGGCTTTGCGAATGGCTTTTTTATATACTATTAGAATATCTTTCCATTCACGATAAGAGTCTACAGACCTACAAGAGTACCACTTCCTTTCCATTTTACGCACGTTTTGTTTCAACATGCGGATATCTGAATTATACCAGGGAGTTAAGCTCCTGTGGCTAGAAACCCTCCTTTTCAAAGGAGCAACTTCATCTAAAGCTGAATGCAACAAATCAGCAGTGTTACTAGCAAGGAAATCAACATCTGCAGAGGTAGAACCCAGGTCACTGGCCTCGACTACATCACTATTTCGCACTGTCGTAAGATAAGCAATGGCCTCCCTAAATTTAACAATAACTTCATCAGACAAACATCTGCTAAAATAATACCTCCTATTTTGCACTTCAACATCAACAAAATTAAATTCAAACGTTATTAAGTAATGGTCGGATAAGTTTACAGGTGACACCAACAGACCATCAGTTTCAACACCGTAGGTGAGAACGAGATCGAGAGTATGATTAAAACAGTGCGTCGGTTTATCCACTTTTTGTGAGATACCCATTGATTCTAGAAGAGAATCGAAGGCTAATTTAAGATTATCGCTTTCAACATCCATATGAATGTTAAAATCACCCACTATGATGAATTTATCTCTGCTGATCAATAATCCAGAAAGGAAATCTGAAAATTCAGACAAAAACTCTAGATAAGCACCAGCAGGGGGCCGGTACACTACCACTAACACAACTGGCTTCTCTGATTTCCAGCTCGGAAATTTCAGACCAAGCATGAGGCTTTCAAATGTATTATAGTTGCACTTAGGTTAAATTTTTGTTTGGAGACCGGAGTTATAAATTGCTGCGACTCCTCCGCCTCGGCCCGTGCTTCTAGGAATGTGATGATTAAAGTAGCCGGGCGGAGTTGATTCATTCAAACTAACATACTCTTCCTCCTGTAACCATGTTTCTGTTAAGCAGAAAATATCACTCCTGCTCTCTGTAATTATATCATTTACTAACAGAGACTTAGAGTTTAATGATCGTATATTTAGTAGTCCGCATCTAATTTTTCGGTCTGTAATTGGTACCAAATGTACATTGGTTTTAATTTTTACAAGGTTATCTTGGTTAACGCCTCTATAACGCGGCACCTGGTGAACTTTTGGAGGGCGGGGAACTGCAACCACTTCTATTTTGTTAGGCACCTGGCCAGAGTCGCCAATATCATGTAATCCTACAGTTTTAGAGTCGCTAATTACATAATGCAATCCTACAGTTTTGTTGGCAGGCGTTGGTCCTCGAGAAGCAGCAGAGAAGTGTGTTAAACTACAGCTCTGCATCCTGGCCTGGACCCTGCATTGTCAGGGGGAGTGTCTAATAACATTGGCCAGATTTCTAGACATAAGAGCTGCACCATCCCGGGTGGGATGAATGCCGTCCCTTCCAATCAGACCGGGCTTTCCCCAGAATGTCTCCCATTTGTCAATAAAGTCCACGTCGTTTTCTGAACACCACTGAGACAACCAGCGGCGGAGCGAGAGCATGCGACTAAACATGTCATCGCTGGTCAGATTGGGGAGGGGACCAGAAAAACCTACGGAGTCCGACATGGTTTTGGCGTAGTTACACACCGAGACAATATTCATTTTAGTTACTTCCGACTGGCGAAGACGGGAGTCGTTAGCTCCGACATTGATGATAACTTTACCATATTTACGATTACCCTTTGCCAGTAGCTTCAAATTTGCTTCTATGTCGCCCGCTCTGGCCCCCGGGATGCACCTAACTAAGGTCTCTGGAGTCGGCCTCACATGTCTCACAATAGAGTCTCCAATCACCAAGGTCGGTTTCTCAACAGATGTGTCGCTGAGTGGGGAAAAACGGTTAGACACATGAAGCGGGTGGTGGTGTTCTGTGAGCCCTTTAAGACTACACTTCCTCCAAACCGTCACCCAGCGGTCCTGACTGGCCTGACTGGCCGGCTGCTCGGGAGCTGCAGGGGAGCGGCTACGCTCAGCTGCTACGGGCCGGTCCGCAGAGGATTCTATCGGACTATGGTCTAGTTGGCCGAACCGGACCTCTAACTGACTGAGCCTCGCCTCCAGCCCTGCAAATAAGCTACACGTTAAGCACTTACCGTCTTCACTAAAGGAGGCAGAGGAATAACTAAACATTTCACACACTGAGCAACGAAGAGGTGAAGCGGTGGGAGCCGGAGAGGCCATGCTAGGATGCTAACGGAGGCTAACGGACAGAAAATGTATCGGTGATTGGTGACAGTGAAAGTTACGGAAGAGAAAATGAGCGAGTGTTGAAATAAAGACAGAAATGTACCAGATATAGTGCTATTTTACCAGAAAACAGTCTAAGTTTTAGATAAAAGGTCGGGAGAGATCTGAGCCTGCACGCCGTGCAGCAGCAACAGACCGCAACACCAGGAAGTGACGCGATGCGTGACGCAGTACGTTACCCAATCAGCAAGCCTTCAGAGTTCCACACCAAACCTATCTGGTGATGTGGGGACTGTCGTGTCCTTCACGTGCTTGTGAACTTATTGTTGACGTCACGTTTCCTCATATTCTGCACTTCCCTGCATCACCAGTGAGAGTCGCCAACGGACAAAACCTCAGAAAAGTGCGAACGCCAGCCTTGGTGTGTGAGTGAAAGATCAAAACTTTCTACGTTCAAGTCATTCTTTGAATATCCGACCTGGGGGAGGTTCTGTTCTGTTCTAACGGTCTCTGCTCTAGTCCAGATGGGGGAGGTTCTGGTCCAGATGTTCTGTGTGTAATAGTTCTGCTCTAGTCCAGATGGGGGAGGTTCTGGTCCAGTTCTGTTCTAACGGTCTCTGTTCTAGTCCAGATGGGGGAGGTTCTGGTCCAGTTCTGTTCTAACGGTCTCTGTTCTAGTCCAGATGGGGGAGGTTCTGGTTCTGTCTGTAACAGTCTCTGTTCTAGTCCAGATGGGGGAGGTTCTGTTCTAACAGTTCTGTTCTAGTCCAGATGGGGGAGATTCTGTTCTAACAGTTCTGTTCTAGTCCAGATGGGGGAGGTTCTGTTCGAGGAGCGGCTCTACCCGGCCGGCCACTGGGCCTGCGTGACCCGGAGGGAGGATCTGTACGAGCAGAGCATCTCCATGAGCTTCATGAAGCTGATGAGGTTCATCTGCAAGGAGAACTCTGCTGGTGAGGAGACGCACCGTCGTTCTGTAGCACCATCAGCACCACCTTCCTGTAGCACCATCAGCAACAACAGCACCATCTCTCTGTAGCACCATCTCTCTGTAGCACCGTCTTCCTGTAGCACCATCAGCAACAACAGCACCATCTCTCTGTAGCACCGTCTTCCTGTAGCACCATCTCTCTGTAGCACCGTCTCTCTGTAGCACCGTCTTCCTGTAGCACCATCAGCAACAACAGCACCATCTCTCTGTAGCACCGTCTTCCTGTAGCACCATCTCTCTGTAGCACCATTTCTCTGTAGCACCATCTCTCTGTAGCACCGTCTTCCTGTAGCACCATCAGCAACAACAGCACCATCTCTCTGTAGCACCGTCTTCCTGTAGCACCATCTCTCTGTAGCACCGTCTCTCTGTAGCACCGTCTTCCTGTAGCACCATCAGCAACAACAGCACCATCTCTCTGTAGCACCGTCTTCCTGTAGCACCATCTCTCTGTAGCACCGTCTCTCTGTAGCACCGTCTTCCTGTAGCACCATCAGCAACAACAGCACCATCTCTCTGTAGCACCGTCTTCCTGTAGCACCATCTCTCTGTAGCACCATTTCTCTGTAGCACCATCTCTCTGTAGCACCGTCTTCCTGTAGCACCATCAGCAACAACAGCACCATCTCTCTGTAGCACCGTCTTCCTGTAGCACCATCTCTCTGTAGCACCGTCTCTCTGTAGCACCGTCTTCCTGTAGCACCATCAGCAACAACAGCACCATCTCTCTGTAGCACCGTCTTCCTGTAGCACCGTCTTTCTGTAGCACCGTCTTCCTGTAGCACCGTCTTCCTGTAGCACCGTCTTCCTGTAGCACCGTCTTCCTGTAGCACCACCTTCCTGTAGCACCATCAGCAACAACAGCACCATCTCTCTGTAGCACCGTCTTCCTGTAGCACCATCAGCAACAACAGCACCATCTCTCTGTAGCACCGTCTTCCTGTAGCACCGTCTTTCTGTAGCACCGTCTTCCTGTAGCACCGTCTTTCTGTAGCACCGTCTTCCTGTAGCACCGTCTTCCTGTAGCACCGTCTTCCTGTAGCACCACCTTCCTGTAGCACCATCAGCAACAACAGCACCATCTCTCTGTAGCACCATCTCTCTGTAGCACCGTCTTCCTGTAGCACCATCTCTCTGTAGCACCGTCTTCCTGTAGCACCATCAGCAACAACAGCACCATCTCTCTGTAGCACCGTCTTCCTGTAGCACCGTCTTCCTGTAGCACCGTCTTCCTGTAGGACCGTCTTCCTGGAGCTGATTTGTGGTTCCGCGTAACATCGACGCAGAGCCTACGGCGTAGGGTACGGCGTGCGTCGCCGCGTAACCTACGCCGTATGCTCTGCGTTGGTGTAACGCGGAACTATAAATCAGCCTTTATTCCCGGCGACGTTTGAAAAAGACTTCGACACAACGGGCAAGCGAGTGATTATGTACATTCACTGAGTGAAATGTAATCAAAACGCATTTTTATGCAGAAACTAACTCAAAATATTGATTTTATTCATAAAAAAATAAGAAATGTTCGACGAAAAGCACTCTGGGAATTTTTTCTGGTGTGATCAATGTTGATGTTTCCAGGTCGATACCTGGGCATGACGGTCCCGGTGATCAGCAGCATCCAGGTGATGGAGGACGGGAACAGGTTTGAGAAAGCCGTGGAGACGGCGTTCTTCCTCCCCAGCGAGTTCCAGAGCCGCCCCCCCCAGCCCTCGGATCCGGACGTCTCCGTCGTCCACCGGCAGCCCGTCAGGGTGGTGGCCAGGTGAGAGCAGGTCAGGGTAGTGTCCAGGTGAGACGCTGCTTGCTGAGTGTGGACTAGGGCTGAACCATTTTTCAAAATAATCTGATTGCGATTTTTTTCCTCAATATTGCGATTGCGATTTAATATGCGATTATTTTTTCAAGGTCCTGTTCTCATTTATTTTTCAACTACACAAGCAATAAATCAGTTTGTTTTATAATAAACAATGTCAGATTTATTTAAAGCACAGATTACAACAATATAGAAAACAAAACTGTCTTTACCTCTTTAACAGTCTACACACGTCTGTACAGGACTGTCTCAGAAAATTAGAATATTGTGATAAAGTTCTTTATTTTCTGTAATGCAATTAAAAAAACAAATGTCACACATTCTGGATTCATTACAAATCAACTGAAATATTGCAAGCCTTTTATTATTTTAATATTGCTAATCATGGTTTACAGTTTAACATTCCCAGAATATTCTAATTTTTTTAGATAGGATATTTGAATTTTCTTAAGCTGTAAGCCATGATCAGCAATATTAAAATAATAAAAGGCTTGCAATATTTCCGTTGATTTGTAATGAATCCAGAATGTATGACATTTTTGTTTTGCACACGTGTGTTATGGGTCGTTCTCTCTGAACCCAATCACACGACACCAAACCGGGTTAAACTTTAGCCAAAACGAGGCGTAGTTTAATAAAAAGAAAAACTCCCACAGGGAACAAAAAAACCTTCCTCACAGGGAACTCAGAACTTCTTCACAAATAACTCAAAAATCACAGGGAGAAAAAACCCACCTGCAAACTAACAAACCAACCAACAAAGCTCAGAGTTAACAAAACCAACCAGCAATGAACAACTGGCAGCCCCGCTCTTTAACTTCTCCTGATTAGCTGTCGGGCTGCAGGTGGTTTAAGGCTGATTTATGGTTCCGCGTTACACCAACGCAGAGCCTACGCCGTAGGGTACACAGCGATGCGCATGCTACGCTGTACCCTACGGCGTAAGCTCTGCGTCGATTTAACGCAGAACCATAATTCAGGCTTCACTGTCCGCCGGCACGTGCCCGGCTCGTGCTCATGGCCGCGCGCAGCTCCTCCCACGCCGACTCCGCGCTCATATATTTAATACATTTATAAATCCCAGCCTGGCTGAGCACCAACACTGAGGCCATGGTAGATTTAGGTTACGCGGCACCGCTCTGCTCACTCACACATCACGTGACCAGATCACGTGACTGGTCAAATCGCAGTCTTTGCGGTTAGAAAATCTCGTTTTATCACATTGCGATATTATCACAAATGCAATTAATGGTTCAGCTCTAGTGTGGAGGGAGTGACGCTGACCCGTCTCCTCTCTCTCCTCTACCAGGGGCTTCTCCGGGACGACCACGGAGGAGACGGTGGGCCGGCAGGTCCGCCTGCTGTGGGAGGTTCTGGGTCCCAGCGAGCAGCTGCACACGGACCGCTACATGGTGGCCGTGTACGACAACCCTGGAGCCCCGACCCGCCGCAACGAGATCTGGTTCCTCCGACGAGACCCGTAGGCCCTGCTGTCCGGACCAGAGCTGGGGCCGGGGACAGTTCTCCCGCTGCTCAGGAAGTCTCTTCTGATTGGAGGAGGGTGGAGGAGCTGGTGATGTCCCTTCCTGTACCATGTATTTGTCGTAGTACTATGCAGTCTGTGGTTTCCATGTGGGGGTGACAGGAGGCGGGGCCTCGTGATTGATGTCTCAGCAAAACCGCTTCAGCTTTCCACTTTGTTCTGCGTTCTTGTGTGAAAGTCCTGAAATAAAGATTTTACCTGGAAAAAACTAAAAGCCCTCCCTTTTTTTTTTTTTAACACAGCATTGCCATGGAAACGAGTCCAACAGCCAGTAATGTCAAACAACAGGACAAAGTTGAACCAAAACAGCTTTATTTACAAAAACACTTCTGACAGTCAAATTCACTTCAACGGCTTAAAAAAAAAATCTAAAGAATTAAAACTAACAGGAAGCAGGGGGGGCGGGGCTTCAGAGTGATGTCATCAGGTCAGATCAGGTCGGCCACTGGAGAGAGAGAGAGAAACATGTTCAAAGGTCAGACACAGATCAGCGTTTACTCTGATTACATCAGTTTCTGCTGATGGTCGAGGTCTGATCAGCCTCCACATCAACCCAGACCTGATCTGAACCGGCTCCGTCCAGCAGCTGGACGAGCTTGGATGGTTAATTAACAACCGTCTAATTCGGGCCCGGATGGGCCAGCAGTCGACGTCTGGAGACACCAGGTTCCCGTTTGGCAAAGCGCTATCATCGAACCCTGAAGGAGAACTAAGTTGAGACTAACTATCGGACAGCTGGGTCACTCTTACTGTAGTCTGTCACCATGGTAACGGACTGAAGTGAACCTGATCCCGGTTCAGTTTCAGACGCCGAGCTCTGCAGCAGAGCGGCCCGCAGAAAAGATTACAGTTTATTGTGCTTGATGAGCAGCCCTGTCAGTAGTGAGTAATGTGGGATTTCAACACTTAATTCAACACCCGGAGCCTCGCTAACGCTACGTTCTCACCACAGCTAGAGATGCACCGATCGATCGGCCCCTGATCGGGATCTGGCCGATAATGGCCCTATCGGTTTTGATCGGAAAATAATAGTTCAGAGCGGCCGATCTGATGACGTTTACAACAACAAACCCCCGCCCGCGCAGGCGTTCCCGCATCTCAGACCGAGCGGTCCTGAGGGAGCGTGACCGGCCTCGCCGGTGCGGGAGTTTTACAACGTCTGAAAAGGACAACAAATTTGCAGTTTGCAAAGTGTGTCCAAAGGAGATGCCATGAGGAGGAATGTTACAAAGAATTTCAACACAACGAAGCTGATAAGACATTTGAAAGTTCTTCACACGGAGTATATTGAGTTTTCAAAGTTGGCTGTAGCAGAAAAAAGGGAGAGAAAAAAAAGGAGCGCGCAATAACGGCACTAACTCAGCTGTAACACCTGTAACAGAAACTTATAAATGACAGGAAGAAAAATAAAGAACTACAGGTGCTGGTCAACGAATTAGAATAATCTGAAATAGTGCAATCATTAAATTCTTTGAATTCATTTTTTGGGCAGAAAGCAAATCAGGTGTTCATCGCACCTGTCCTACTCGTTAGAGTAATCACAGAACTCGTTACCTGTAAAAAAAATGTGCTCAGCTGAGCTTTCCAAAAGGCCCATTTAGGCCGTTTAACTGTGACACTGTTGTTTTATTGAATTAGAAAAATGGAGAAACCGTTTCATTGAATTAGAATAGTTTTTATTATAATTAGAATCATCACTTTCTCAGTATTTTGTGGCTGCCCCCTTGGCTTGTACGACTGCCTGAAGTCTCCGCGGCATCGATTTGACCAGCTTTTCGCAAGTTTCCGCACTCACAGCTTCCCAGGCAGTGGCGATGTTCTGCTTCAGTTGGTCCAGCGTAGTCGGCTTTCTGTCGCCAATTTTCCGCTTGACGATGGCCCAAAGGTTTTCAATGACATTGAGGTCAGGCGAGTTGGCCGGCCATGCCAAAACTTCAAGCTGTTTTTTAGTGAACCAATGCCGCATGAGCCGGTGCAAGATCCTGTTGAAATATGAAGTCTTCTTCGCCGAACTGTTCCTCAACAGTCGGAATCAGGAACGTTTCCAGAACATCTTGATATACGGCAGCATTGACAGTCTTCTTGAGGAAGCAGAGTTTCCCTACACCCCGAGCGGACATGCATCCCCAGACCATAACGCTCTGGGGAAACTTGACGGATCTTTTCACGCACTCGTGGTTGTAGGTTTCGCCACCACGACGCCAGACACGAGGACCTTGGTCACCAAAGGAGATGCAGTAGCGTGATTCGTCACTGAAGATCACTTTCTGCCAGTCTTCAGCAGTCCACTCGCCGTGTTTTGGCCCACTTCAGCCGTTTCTCCATTTGTTTCTTGTTCAGCATCGGTTTTACTGCTGGAACGTGAGATTTGAAGCCGAGTTCGTGCAGACGACGGTAAGTGGTTGATCTGGAGACGTCAGCGCCGGTCTGCTAGTTCCACAAGTCGGTGAGCTCGGAAGTGGACTTGAACCGGTTGTTGACTGCGATCTTTCTCAGCTGCTTGTTGTCGCGAGCAGAAGTTTTTCGGAGGCCGGAACAGTTGGTGCGCTTGCTGCAGTTTTTCTTGAGAGCTTTGCAGACGGAAGACTGGCTGATGCCGAGCTGCTCAGCAATTTTAGTTTGGGTCAAGCCTTGTTGGCGAAGGGCTTGAATTTGAGCCACTATTCCGGTGGAGAGGTCGCGCTGCTTACCCATGATTGATTTTACAACTTAGAAATTCTACTCAACCCTGACTTTATACTGCACAGTGAACACTCTTCACAGAAAACAAAAATTCGAGCATTTATTCTAATTCAATGAAACGGTTTCTCCATTATTCTTATTCAATAAAACAACAGTGTCACAGTTAAATGGCCTAAATGGACCTTTTGGAAAGCTCAGCTGAGCTTTGACAGGCAGGTGTGAGCTGAGCTGTGATTACTCTAACGAGTAGGACAGGTGCGGTGAACACCTGATTTGCTTTCTGCACAAAAAATGCATTCAAAGAATTTAATGATTGCACTATTTCAGATTATTCTAATTCGTTGACCAGCACCTGTACATCGTAAGTTAATGAATTCATATGCTTTGCTCATCAGCCGCTTTCTGTTGTAGAAGACATCGGGTTTAAACACGTTTGCAGCTTGGAGGGTTTATAGTTTACAACTTTTATCAACTCTAAGAGAGTGACATGTCTGCTGTTTCTGTGTTGGTTCATGTTGTACATAATTATTACCACAGGAAAGCTGAAGCTACTAAACTACACTTAGGGCCAATCCCAATTCTCCTTCACTCGCCCTTCTTTTCTCCACTCGCACTTCTTTTCTTCCCTAAGCCCTAAAAAAGAAGGGGGAGATTTTAGGGCACTTGAGATCTAGGGCACTTGGCCCAGGTGTCTGTCCCATTTCTCCCCCTACCCCTCGTTTCCATCCCTACCCTGATCAGGAAGCAGAGAGCCAAAAGCTGTTTTAATTTCAGCTGTAGCGCTGTTAATATGGCACTTTATTAAGTTTTAATATTTTTTCAGGCATAAAGGTAACCTTAAGATCCCCTACCTGGGCTCAGTTTATCCAAATAACGCCTGTTAAGAAATTTGACCCGATGTTTTGGGAGATGAGAAGAGCCGCCGCCCCCGGGGAGCAGCCTCAGCTGTTACCATGGTAACAGCAGCCTCAGCTCACAGCCCGAGAAGAGACGTCTCCGCCGGGTCAAGCTGCTGCGTCGTTCCGGGAGAGAAACTCTCTCTGGGACGCAGCTCTGTTGAGAATTACGCTGGCTGAAATAAATCATTTAGGAAGATGTTGGTTTAATAGATGAAATCTAACAGTTGTAGCTACGCCTGTTAAGAAATTTGCTCCGAAATTTAGAGATTTCTGTCTGCCGGCTCCGGAGTTTGGGTCCGCGTTAAATCGACGCAGAGCCTACGGCGTAGGGTACGGCGCGCGTCGCCGCGTACATCGACGCAGACCTTACGGCGTAGGTTGCGTAACCTACGCCGTAGGCTCTGTGTTGGTGTAACGTGGAACCATAAATCCCTTTATTCTGGTGTGATCTTCTACAACTTTATCTGAAAGTGTGTAAATTACCCAGATAACAGCTGGATTACTTTGTGGTTTCTGAAGACTATTATATCAGAAACATCCAAAACAAATCTGACGAGTCACAGGATTATTTCTCTCTATTTCTCTGAGACCAGTCTGCCTGTTTGCCTTCGGTCGGCGAGTCAAATCGACGCAGAGCCTACGGCAAAAGCATTCTGGGAAATTTTCATAGCCCCTCGCTCACCAAGTGAGCATCTGAAATCCCTCGATTTGAAGGGGCTATTCCACAGCAGCACAGGTTGACACTTGCAGTAGAATTGATCTGAATTAGGAAGTCATGACTTTTATTTATGGTAACAGATGTCAAACAAAGCCTACTTTTAGTAAATTTGTTCTTAAATTAGCTTGATTTTTTTATATTGGCTTTTTCATGTTAAGATGTTATTTTATTTAATGCTACTGCTTATTTTATGTTAAAAAAATTGAATATCTAATAAATGGCTCAAGTTTTGACATAATAACCTACTGTTGTGGACTATTCATCTCAGGAAGATTGTTATTCTCATTCTGAGTAATGTCACTTTATCAAGCTTTTTCTATTATTCCACACTATAAAATAAGTACTAAAAAAAGTGAACCTATTGGTCAGAACAGAGATAGAAATATGTGCTGGTATCAGATCAGTACCTGGGCCGTGGTATCAGATCAGTACCTGGGCCGTGGTATCAGATCAGTACTAGGGCCGTGGTATCAGATCAGTACCTGGGCCGTGGTATCAGATCGGTACTAGGGCCGTGGTATCAGATCGGTACTAGGGCCGTGGTATCAGATCAGTACCTGGGCCGTGGTATCAGATCGGTACTAGGGCCGTGGTATCAGATCAGTACCTGGGCCGTGGTATCAGATCGGTACTAGGGCCGTGGTATCAGATCAGTACCTGGGCCGTGGTATCAGATCGGTACCTGGGCCGTGGTATCAGATCGGTACTAGGGCCGTGGTATCAGATCGGTACTAGGGCCGTGGTATCAGATCGGTACCAGGGCCGTGGTATCAGATCGGTACTAGGGCCGTGGTATCAGATCGGTACTAGGGCCGTGGTATCAGATCAGTACCTGGGCCGTGGTATCAGATCGGTACCTGGGCCGTGGTATCAGATCGGTACCTGGGCCGTGGTATCAGATCGGTACCAGGGCCGTGGTATCAGATCGGTACCAGGGCCGTGGTATCAGATCGGTACTAGGGCCGTGGTATCAGATCAGTACTAGGGCCGTGGTATCAGATCGGTACCTGGGCCGTGGTATCAGATCGGTACTAGGGCCGTGGTATCAGATCGGTACCTGGGCCGTGGTATCAGATCGGTACCTGGGCCGTGGTATCAGATCAGTACTAGGGCCGTGGTATCAGATCGGTACTAGGGCCGTGGTATCAGATCAGTACCTGGGCCGTGGTATCAGATCGGTACTAGGGCCGTGGTATCAGATCAGTACCTGGGCCGTGGTATCAGATCGGTACTAGGGCCGTGGTATCAGATCAGTACTAGGGCCGTGGTATCAGATCGGTACTAGGGCCGTGGTATCAGATCGGTACCTGGGCCGTGGTATCAGATCGGTACTAGGGCCGTGGTATCAGATCGGTACCTGGGCCGTGGTATCAGATCGGTACTAGGGCCGTGGTATCAGATCGGTACTAGGGCCGTGGTATCAGATCAGTACCTGGGCCGTGGTATCAGATCGGTACCTGGGCCGTGGTATCAGATCGGTACTAGGGCCGTGGTATCAGATCGGTACTAGGGCCGTGGTATCAGATCGGTAACTGGGCCGTGGTATCAGATCGGTACCAGGGCCGTGGTATCAGATCGGTACCTGGGCCGTGGTATCAGATCGGTACTAGGGCCGTGGTATCAGATCGGTACTAGGGCCGTGGTATCAGATCGGTACTAGGGCCGTGGTATCAGATCGGTACTAGGGCCGTGGTATCAGATCGGTACTAGGGCCGTGGTATCAGATCGGTACCTGGGCCGTGGTATCAGATCGGTACCAGGGCCGTGGTATCAGATCGGTACCTGGGCCGTGGTATCAGATCGGTACTAGGGCCGTGGTATCAGATCGGTACTAGGGCCGTGGTATCAGATCGGTACTAGGGCCGTGGTATCAGATCGGTACTAGGGCCGTGGTATCAGATCGGTACTAGGGCCGTGGTATCAGATCGCAAGTGAAAAAGTTGGATGGCAGCATCCCTATCTGAGTCCCTTGTGTTTACTTGTTAGTGTGGGGTTTCTGGACACAAGCTCTTCTACCAGGACGTGAAGCGGACGAGGACGAGGAACCGCTCAACTTACGGTCCAGACCTCCCACAGGAACGACGGGGGAGGGGGAAGACAACAGGAAGAAGAGGAGGAGACAGCGGAGGAGGTAGAGGAGACGACAGGAAGAAGAGGAGACAGAGGACCCGTGGTCTCCTCTAGACCCGGATTTAGAGGTCACATGACCTCAGCCCCGCTCACACCCGTCTGGACGGTTGCCCCGGTGCATTGTGGGAGCTCTCCTACCGTTCATGGGCATCTCGTCGATCTGGGTGGAGTAGTACTGCTCGATGTCCCGCAGGATCCTGATGTCGTCGTTCTTCACAAAGTTGATGGCCACGCCCTTCCTGCCGTAGCGACCGGACCGACCAATCCTAGAGGAGACGGCTCGTTAGTCCCTCACACGTGACCCCCCCACAGGTGACCCCGGGGGAGAACAGGTGACCCCGGGGGAGAACAGGTGACCCCGGGGGAGAACAGGTGACCCCGGGGGAGAACAGGTGACCCCGGGGGAGAACAGGTAGGGGGAGAGCGGGCGTACCTGTGGATGTACAGCTCTCTGTTGTTGGGCAGGTCGTAGTTGATGATCAGAGACACCTGGGGGACGTCCAGACCTCGGGCCCAGACGTCGGTGGAGATCAGAACCCGACTGGAACAGACAGGAAACGGGTCAGACACGGCTGGGACCATACGGGTCACTCACGAGTCAATACTGGGGCCATATGTGGCCCACGATAACGTCACCATATTACATATACAGGACTGTCTCCGAAAATTAGAATATTGTGATGAAGTTCTTTATTTTCTGTAATGCAATTACAAAAACGTCATACATTGTGGATTCATTACAAATCAACTGAAATATAGCAAGCCTTTTATTATTTTAATATTGCCGATTATGGCTTACAGTTTAAGATTAAGATTCCCAGAATATTCTAATTTTTTTAGATAGGATACTTGACTTTTCTTAAACTGTAAGCCATGATCAGCAATATTAAAATAATAAAAGGCTTGCAATATTTCAGTTGATTTGTAATGAATCCAGAATGTATGACATTTTTGTTTTTGTAATTGCATTACAGAAAATCACAATATTCTAATTTTCTGAGACAGTCCTGTATTGTAAGACATTTCATCAACGATATATGACTGAAAAAGAAAAAATACCCTTAAAAAAAGAAAACGTGTGTAGTTCTGCATTTATTCATGCCAAAACATACAAAGAAAGTGCATTGTGTATATAAACCTCACTGCTGCTAGTCTTGTAAATGTAAACACGGAACAGCTGGACTAATTAAAGTGCATGAACAAAAGTGCGGTGACAACCGTGTAAATCCATTATGTGTTGTAATAAAACATGGATATTTGCCGTCAGTTTATGTATTATTTATTGCGACAGAGAGAGAATATGTGCACTAGTGCTCGTACCTGGCTCCGGAGCGGAACTCCTTCATGATGGACTCCCTCTCCTTCTGGGGCATGTCTCCGTGCATGGACGACACCGTGAAGTTGGCCTCCCTCATCTTCTCCGTCAGCCAGTCCACCTGAGAGACACACACGCTCAGACTACACTTCCCACAAGCCCCTGCTGCTGCCGCCCTCCCCCCTATCACACCCCAGCCCCCGAATCTCGCGCTCAGAAGGCACGCCGATTTTTCCCAGTGTCCAGCCGCGGTACTGCAACAAAAAATCCCATGGGGCCCAGAAAGCTTTTTTCCCATAGAGCGCAATAGTAAAAGAGAAGCCTCTAAAACTGTTCACAGGAACCTCCAGCTGTAATCACCGGCCATTACTAATCTTTGTATTCTATATTTTTAAGTCATGGACTTTATATCCGTCAAAGATGTTTTATAACGGCCAGAAAAGTCAAAGAAAAGTCTCTTTCTGGGCGTGACGTCACGGCTGACGTCACAGCCGTGTCCGTGCATTCCACGGATGGATTATATTAATATATATTATATAATTATATTATATTAATACATTAATAATATATGTAATACTATACATGTAATAATATACATTAATTAATATATTATATTAATACATATTATATTAATACTCGCGTCATTGCCCCGGGGCATGATGGGAGGCCCCAGAGCATCATGGGAGGTGACTCAACTGCGCATGCTCTATGGGCCGCTGTACGCGGAAGTAAACCCGGAAGTCAGGAACTTTTTCAGCGTATGCGCTGAGTGAGCAAATTGCATTGAAATGAATGGTCGGCCATTTTCAGTGTCCCATCCAGTTCTATAATACATCCATGTCACACCCACATCACAGCGCCTGCTGCAGCTCTGACAGTGCTGACAGTGCTGACAGTTTCAGATGAAGCAAACAGGCCAGACTGATGAAGCTGCCGGGCCTCTGCCGGGCCGGTGGGAGAACCAGTACCTTCCTCTTGGTGTTGCAGAAGATCACGGCCTGGGTGATGGTCAGGGTGTCGTACAGGTCACACAGCGTGTCGAACTTCCACTCCTCTCTCTCCACCGCCACGAAGAACTGCTTGATCCCCTCCAGAGTCAGCTCGTCACTGAGAACCAAACAACGGCTCGGGTTAGTCCAGTCCTGCTGGTGGAACCGTGTCCGGTTCACCGGCCCACCCCGGGGGCCCCGGCTCTCGCCGGTCCACCCCGGGGCTTTGTAAGAGGGAACTTTTCAGAACAGGGCCTTTGAACGACAAGTTTATGTATAAAAAGAAAGAAGACAGGACTATCAACAAGAACGCAGTGATTTGTACATTTTGTAAAAAAGAATGTTCCTATCAGCGGAGCTGCTCCAGCCTGAATTATCATTTAAACACTAAACATGTCCGGACAAGTTCCACTGTAAACGTTACAGCTACTAGTACTTGAATTGCTGTATTGAGTCAGCTTTAGTTTTAATTTTGAATTGAGAGTCTGCTTAAAGGAGCTGTATGTAAGAGCAATAATAAAACGAATCATAAAATGACCCCGATATGTCAACAGACATTTAAAAATCATGTTCATTTCAAATACTTATGTCACTGACAACAGCACTCAAGCCAGGATATTCCAGTTTAAAAAGAGGAGTTGCAGCCCTCAACTGATGTTTATGTTGAAGCTCCACCCTCCACCTATCTCCCAATCACCAAGTCAGTATTGTTTCTGAAGCTCCACCTATCTCCCAATCACCAAGTCAGTATTGTTTCTGAAGCTCCACCCTCCACCTATCTCCCAATCACCAAGTCAGTATTGTTTCTGAAACTCCACCCTCCACCTATCTCCCAATCACCAAGTCAGTATTGTTTCTGAAGCTCCACCCTCCACCTATCTCCCAATCACCAAGTCAGTATTGTTTCTGAAGCTCCACCCTCCACCTATCTCCCAATCACCAAGTCAGTATTGTTTCTGCATCCGGGTTGCCAGCTCGGCTGGAGCATGTAGAGCATGTTGTTGGGATTAAAGGGACAGCTCTATGTTGGTTTAAATCATACCTATCTGACAGGTTCCAGTTTGTTCATGTACATGAGGTTTCTTCAGAACAGTCAAGGGTCTGTTATGGTGTTCCGCAGGGTTCAGTGCTAGGGCCAATCTTGTTCAGTTTATACATGCAGCCGTTGGGAAGTATAATCCAGAATCACGGCATACAATTTCATTGTTATGCTGATGATACGCAGCTCTATTTGTCTATGAAGCCGGATGAAACAGAACCGTTAGTTAAACTTCAGGCATGTCTTAGGGACATCAAGGACTGGATGTCCAGAAATTTCCTGCTTCTAAATTCAGATAAAACAGAGGTTATCATTCTTGGTCCAGAGCAGACCTGGGCAATTATTTTTTCCATGGGGCCACATGAGAAACAGAAAATATTGTGGAGGGCCGGGCCAAAAGGCTTAACTCAATTCTGCATAATATTAATTGTATTTCTTTATATAAAACAGTAAATAGTAGCAATTCATACAACACAAATGAGAGTTTGTACAGTGTACACACTGTTTGTACACAGATTAAAATTTTGACCTTTAGTGAAATATTCAGTTGTTTTTAAAGCTTTTAATTCTGATTTTCTTTCAACTCTTTCTCAAACAAGAAGCCCTAAAGCCATTATGTCAAAAGTTAAACTCCAAATACGTTTTGTCAACAAAAGGATTTGATTTAACAATTTAAAAATAGCCTACATATGCAACACATGATGGCACCACTAACGCGATCAACACCCGCAACAAAAGGCAACAAAACGCAAGATCAATTTTCTCAATTTTTCGAACTGTTGAGAAAAAAGTTGGACTCACTGACTGGATGGATGTTATTTTGACTGCAGTTACTTCATTGCGCCGCTATGGGGCGCTGTATCAACGACACAGCACCAGCAGAAGAAGACGAAATCTCCAGAATTATTTTCCGTGTTTTTCCGCTATTTGTTGTATTAAAAATCGGCGTCCTGGTTTTCCCTGGCTGTTCAAACAGGTAAATATTGTTTCTTTTGCATCCAAGCATGTCTTCCTTATTCGTCTTATATTCGGTATATATACAGTACTTTAAAAAGCGACCTGGCGACGAGGAGAAGCAAGAGTGCAGGTGAAACAGTGCAGACAATTAACGTTACAGGCAGTTAAAAAGTAATAAATCATGTTACTGACAAGATGCAGCAATTTTGTCAGGGCTGAAAGTAGTGCACAAATATGCATGAAAGGTGATAGCGAGGGTCAGAGTGCAGGACGGGACGATTTGTGAGGCGAGGGTAACGTTAAGGCTGATTTATGGTTCCGCGTTGAATCCACGCAGAGCCTACGGCGTAGGGTACGCGGCGACGCGCACCTTACGCCGTAGGCTCTGCGTTGGTGTAACGCAGAGGCATAAATCAGTTTTCAGTCATTAGGCGCATATCAACGCGAAGCCAACGTGTACGTGATTTAAACATGACTTTTTATTCATCTTTACAGATCTTCTCAAAAACACAGAGCCAGTGGGTTTGACAAACGGTGGCTGAACCAATTTACCTGCTCAGGCTTACTGAGGAAGGTTTGGTCTGTTATTTATGCCAAAAACACTGTGACCCCCACGCAGCAGGACTATCACTATTTATGTCTGTATCAAAATAAATACAAAAATACTTAATGCATGAATTGTTTTGTTTAAGGTGAAGACACTTCTGCACAGCAGACTGAAGGAGAGGCACTGGGATGATGTTGTAAGGAGGCCATGATGGACCAGGACCAGGACCATCGATGGATCGGATCAGACCAGACCAGGACCAGGACCAGGACCAGGACCAGGACCAGGACCAGACCAGGAGGCATTGGACTACCAGGAGCATGAGGAGGAAATGGAAAAATAGGAGGCTGAAATGTTCTCTGTCTGGTTGCGAGATTTGTCAGTAAAGAAACCTTACAAAAAGTCAAAATCTTACCAAGACTACTTGTCTTATATCCAGTCTAAATGTTTTATTTCTAGTCCAAAAAAAATCATTACATTTAAAATAAGACAGTCACTTAAAAAGTAACTCGTTCTAGAAAACCATTTTCATCAGTGAAGATCTTCTCTTGTTCCATTGGCAGTTTTTTTTTTACTTTTTATTTTTGGTAAGATTGAGTTCTTATATTTGTATTTATATTTTTATGTTAATAAAATAATGCTTTAACATGATAATTGTCATATTTTTTCACATCTAATTTTCATATAATTTACATTCTTTGTAAAATGGTTTCTTGGGAAAAAGGGGCAGATTAAATAAGATTCTTCTTTCTGCTCCCTTTCATTCAGAATTTAGGAAGGTTTGTGTTTATATTAAATTGTTTTATTTTATCAATTAATGAAATAAAGAATAAATAAATAAATAAATGTTTAATTATATTAGAACTCCCAAAATGAAAAATATCTTGTAAAAAGTGTTTGCTTGAGCCAGTTGAAGTCATGGTATACCCGCACGCGTGTGATCAGGATGGTGCCACCTCTGCCTCAATTAAAGCCGGGAAAAACCCTGTTAATATAAATTTGATGTTATAATTATTCATTTTTACTTGTCATGATGACAGGTGAAGCAGCCTCCCCTGACCGCACGTCCTTGGTTATGATTAAGCAATAAAAAAGAGAAGTTGCCCTGCAAAATATGTAATTTATTCAACAACAACAATGGTAAACAAAATGTGATGGTAGCTTTCTAAAGACATCACAATATTATCTTTGCCTCCCAAATATTAAGCAAGATACATCATAACAATTGTCACTGAACTGTGATTTTGAGAAAAAGTAATTTGTAAATTTTGTACATTTGTAATCTAACCACCTCGCAAAAAATGTAATTTATTTAACAACAACAATGGTAAACAAAATGTGATGGTAGCTTTCTAAAGACATCACAATATTATCTTTGCCTTCCAAATATTAAGCAAAATAAATCATAACAATTGTCACTGAACTGTGATTTTGAGAAAAATTAATTTGTAAATTTTGTACATTTGTAATCTAACCACCTCGTTTAGTGATTTTCAGTTCTTCTTGTTCAGTGAGAGAAATCTAGTCTCTGTTGGGCTTTAACGAGTGCATCAAAGTCAGGTTGAATGTCTGAGGTGGAGATGCGAAGCAAAGCTGAGAGATGATCATCAGTGAGAGAGGATCTATACCTGGATTTGTTGAACTTCATTACTGAGAATGTTTGTTCACATATGTAGGTAGAGCCAAAGAGAACCAACATCTTTTGAGCATGTCTCCTAATGTTTGGAAAGTTCTCCTCTTTGAGAGAAGAGTAAAAATCCACCAGTGATCCTGACTTAAAGTGCTCCGCCAGCACAGCATCAGACTGCAGGTCAATGAGTTCCATTTGAACATCACTGGGTGCATTATCCACACTGCAGGTCAAGGGAGAGGAAATCATGTGCATTTCATCCTCGATTTTTCTGAGATCTTCAAATCTCCTTGAAAACTCCTCATGCAGTGCTTCCAACATGGATGAATACCTGCAGAGGTGATCAGCTGATGGTGTGACTTCTTTCAGGGTTTGCATGTGAGTGAGACTGTTGCTATCCAGTTGGCTTGAAAGAAACTGCAACTTTCTCATGAACGCCTTCACCAAGCTGTTCATTTCATGAACAAAAAGGCCCTTGCCTTGCAGTTTGGTGTTCAGTTCATTCATCAGTGCAGTCACATCAACAGCAAATGCAAAATCTGCCATCCAGACGTCATCTGAGAGCTCTGGGATGTCTTTGTTTTTCTTTTCACAAAACTCTCGAATCTCTGCTTTCAGGTTCCAAACTCTTTTTAGGACTTTGCCAAGGCTAAGCCATCTGACTGTTGTGTGGTAGCCAATGTCACTATGTTCAGTCTCATGCTCCTCCAAAAGTGCAACAAACTGTCTGTGATTCAATGCTCGTGCCCTGATGAAGTTAACTATTTTAGTTACAACATCAATAACATGGTTAATTTTTAGCACTGACTTGCACAACACATGCTGATGTATAATACAATGCAAAAATACCAATTTGTGATCTGCGTCGATTTCAGTCACTTTATCTTGCATACGTTTCAAAAGTCCGACATTTTTCCCGGTCAGATTTGGACAACCGTCCGTTGTGACACCTGCCAGTCTGTCCCATTTAAGTCCCAGTTTGTCCAAGCACGCATTTACCTCCGTGAACAGATCGCCCCCCGTCGTAGTCCCTTTCATTGGCCGCACTGCTGCCAGCTCCTCCGTAATCTTGAAGTCCGTTATCCCACGGACGAATACAAGTAACTGAGCTGTGTCACGGACATCACAGCTCTCATCCAAAGCCAAGGAGAAGAAGTCAAAACCTGCCACTTCACGTTGCAGCTGAAGCTCCAGATTCCCCGCAATGTCCTCGATCCTTCTGGTCACGGTTCGCCTGGACAGCGGGACTTGCTCAAATGCGTCTTTTTTTTCCGGGCATATAAGTGCTGCAGAGTCCACCAAGCATTCTTTCACAAACTCCCCCTCCGAGAATGGCTTACTGTTTTTAGCGATTTTGTGGGATATCACAAAGCTGGTCTTGGATGCTGCATCCCTGGATGCGTGAAGCTTGGTAAAAAAGCCCTGCTGCTTTTGTAGCTTAGCAAGCAAAGCTTCCGATGTCCGCGCCTTTTCAGCATCACTGAAGTTTTTATATTTCTCCGCGTGTTTCGTCTCGTAATGCCGACTCAAATTGTAATCTTTAAACACGGCGATCTGCTCTCCACAAACTAAACACACGGCTTTACCTCCGACTTCAGTAAATAAATACTTAGCAGTCCATGTTTTGTTGAAAATCCTGCATTCGGCATCCACCTTTCTTTTTTTAGCGCGATCGGACATTTCTGCGGGCTGACACCTGCCAGTCTGTCCCTGTGAAGATGTGACCAGATGTCGCACGTAGGCTATCAATTTACATATATTGCGTCATTGTGTTCTGTACGGGAATGAAAAATGACCTTCAAAATAAAAGCAATGCAGCTTTAGCTCACTATGAGGTAAAATTAGAAAATATGTTTATTTTGTAATTTCCAAATAACCTTACGCGGGCCGGTCAGAGCCAATCAAAGGGCCGTATGTGGCCCGGGGGCCGTACAATGCCCAGGTCTGGTCCAGAGCATCTTAGGAAGGGATTAGATGGTGTTGCGATGGCTTCCAGTGCAACTGTGAGAAATCTTGGTGTTATTTTCGATCAGGATTTGTCGTTTAAACCATATGTCAATCAGGTTTGTAAAATAGCCTTTTTCCATCTCCGTAATATTGCAAAGATTAGGAAAATCCTCTCACAGAGTGATGCAGAAAAACTAGTTCATGCGTTTGTATCTTCTAGACTAGATTACTGTAATGTGTTGTTAGCAGGATGTCCAAGTAATTTGCTGAATAGGCTCCAGCTGATCCAAAATGCAGCAGCACGAGTACTGACAGGAATTAGCAGGAGAGACCACGTCTCTCCAGTGTTAGCGTCGCTCCATTGGTTACCCGTAAAATTCAGAATCCAATTTAAAATTTTATTACTTGCGTATAAAGCCCAAAACGGCTTAGCTCCGCATTATTTGCAAGACCTGATAGTGCCTTATGTTCCTGTCAGAGCTCTCCGTTCTCAGAGTGCAGGTTTACTCGTAGTTCCTAGAGTATCTAAATGTAGATTTGGAGGGCGGGCGTTCTGCTATCAGGCGCCACTACTATGGAACCAACTTCCAATCTGGGTTAAGGGGGCTGACACCACCTCCACCTTTAAAACTAAACTTAAAACATTTCTGTTTAGTAAAGCCTATAGTTAGTGTTTAGTAAACCTCTAGCTGGTGTTGGTAAATCTCTAGGTAGTGTAAACTTTAGTGTGTCAGAGTCGCTCCTGTGGTTTCTTGTGCTGGCCCCCCCTTCTCCTCCCTTTTCTCTCTTTTGTCCATGTTGCAGCATCCTTTGCCGGACACCGGAACCTGCAGTGTGGGAGTGAGGGGGGCAGGGTAACGGCCCCTTTTGGGCGGGGGAGAATGTTCGTCCCTCAAGACTCCTCTCCCTGGCCCTGCCCCTTCTCAACCTTTCCCCGACCCTGCACCCCAACCTGGGACTTGATGATTGGGCCGGAGCTTCGGGAGCTGCGTGCTGGCCTGCGGTCCCCACCCCTGGTCATCCCGTTGCTGGCCCCCCCTTCTCCTCCCTTTTCTCTCTTTTGTCCTGCAGGTGGCCGTGGGTGGCTTGTAGCTTGCATTACGGAGCACAAGTCTTTTCCTGACCCTGCACCCCAACCTGGGACTTGCTGATTGGGCCGGAGCTTCGGGAGCTGTGTGCTGGCCTGCGGTCCCCACCCCCGGTCATCCCGTTGCTGCTTCCACCTGCCTGCTGTGCTGTTGCCGTCCCTGACCCACCAGTCTGGCCCTCGGCAGGAGGGTCCCCCCTGATGAGCCTGGTCCTGCTCAAGGTTTCTTCCCTCCTAAAGGGGAGTTTTTCCTTGCCACTGTTTGGCTTAAGGTTTTTCTCCCACTAGGGGAGTTTTTACCTGCCATTGTTTATGTAATAACTGCTCGGGGGTCATGTTCTGGGTATGGGTCTCTGTAAAGCGTCTAGAGACAACTCTGTTGTATTAGACGCTATATAAATAAAATTGAATTGAATTGAATTGAATCGGCTCTAATTATGGCAGCCATGGCATCCTACGTTCCTGCTGCATTCTGCAGCCTACCTGGCAACCTCTGGTCGGGGGGAGGAGGGGGAGGGTACACGCTGCTCAACAATATTTGGAAAGTGACTGCAGTACCAGTTTTGGACATTTCTTACAGATGGCTCCTTTAAGTGCCCATTTGAGACTCAGCCTTATTTTATTGCTGAATTTTATTTATTTAACTGTATTTGCATTGTATTTTTCAATAATGCACCTGGCCTAATTGGTTTGCTGATGTGCTTGAGCACCAATAAAAATGTGGATTTCAAATCTTCTCTTCTTAGTGTATTAAATTGATTAGTCATGCTCTGCAATTATAAATCCTGTTATTAATAAGATTTTTTTTTTTTTTTTTTTTTTTTTTTTAAATCGCCTGACAGCACTATTTTAAATAATTAAAACAATATTTATGCCAGAAAATAACCAGCACACTCCATCAGTGGGATACTGGTTGCTGATGCTGATGCCACCAGTTTCTGAATCAAACGAGACTAAAAGTCCCACAACATTTTACATTAAGACCTTAGACCAGGTCCAGTTCAAAACCACAACACTTAAACTGCTCAACTAGGATTAAATCAACTCTGGGTTCAGTTTACGTTCATTTGATAAAATGTTAAATCATTCAGTTTTAATGCGATTTCATTTTTATCAATAATACATATTTTGCCATATCGAATTTCTGTTAAAAATCACCAATTAACTCTGTTAATTTACGGTTGTAAAACCTTCATTGTTTTTTTGGTAATTTCATATTTAGACTTTGTCTTTGAGGTAGCAGACCTGTTTGTTGGTGGTGTCCAAGTAATCTGGCTAAAACTTTATTTAAAAAAAACAGTTATGAGTCAGTATATTGTATTTACTGACTAAATTAAAACAGAGACTTTATCGCAGATAGCGAGACTTGAAGCAAAGATGAAGGCGAAAGGAATCGCAGAAACATGTCAGGTATTTAAAAAACCTAAATATTCTTCTCCGACAAAAAGAATCGGCATATTCTATTGTAAAGCCATGGACATAAGGAACTTAAATCTTGAAGCAGAGATGCCTCGTCTTTGTGAGAGCATCTTAAGGTGCGGGTATACTTCTGCGTCACACACACGCAGAGCACACGGCGCACCCGTGGTGCCGTCACGAATCGTTCAGAGTTCTCCGTCTCTCCATTTGGTCGCGGTGCAGTACCCCCCGCGGCCACTAGTTAGCGATCTTTTTCTGAATGGTTTATCCGACTTTTTCCGGTCACAGTAAATCAAAGAAATAAGGACAACTATTGTGCAAAAAACAAAAACAAAAAAAATCACATATAAACGAAGAAAAAAGCCCTGGAAGTTCACTACTGATTCAAACCGGAAACCGGAAATGCTTCGCTTTCAAACGAACCAATCACAGCCCTCTCGGTCTGCGTGTGGTCGGCGTCTCCTCGACGCGTAGTTACAATTTTCGGGAGGTGCACGTCACTGACGGCGCATGTGACGGCGTGTCCTCTGCGTGTACAAAAACCACACGCCGTAGGCACGGCGTCGTTTTGACGCAGAACCATAATTCAGGCTTTATACTAAATGTTTGTAATATTGGCCGTACTGTGGACTCACCGTTTGACCAGGATGCGGATGGGGTCGGTCATGAACTTGTTGGTCATCTCCAGGATCTCGTGGGGCAGCGTGGCGCTGATCAGAACCACCTGGGTGGCCGGGGGCAGGTAGCGGTACACGTCGTAGATCTGCTCCTTGAAACCTGAGGACGTCATTCAGTTCCCAGAGAAGGCCATTTCAACTCTATTTTAACTAGACATCGTCTGACAGTACTAGTTGTCTCCAGGATGTTTCCAGAGACCAGAACATAAACCCTCGAGCAATTATTACACAAACAATGGCAGGTAGAAACTACCCGTTAACCCTGGAATCACACTGAAAGCGTCAAAAATGGCCGGCCGCCTGCACGACGCTGCTTGGTGGATTCACACTGAGAGCTGCATGTGCAGTGGGCGGGGCCTGTGGGGCGGGGCTAAAGCTGCGCTGCGGAACTGGAGGGAACAAAGTGCATGTAGTCTACATATATCTATATATAGCTGCACATCTTCAGTTTCCTCTTTCACCATGGATCACACTTTGGGAAGCCTTTATATTTTAGCGTTATTTCCACATAGATAAGAGTGAGTTTGATCCTTAACAAGTTTGGTCCTGGATCAACATCAACCATCATCGTTGGTCGCGGTGAAGCTGCAGTCTGTCTGCGGTGAACACTGACACACCGGGTCGGAGCAGAGTTTGGTCATGTTGTTTAAATTGTGTTTTGTGATTAATAAGCACGGTTTTTAATTATTTTGCGTTGGATCAATGTAGCAAATAAAATCGTTGGGACCATACAGCTCCTCAACCATCAGATACGTGTTTTACATGATCATTTCAGGTAGAAACGGCAGTCAAACCAGCAGAAAAGTCAATTTGCTGGATGAAATATATTAATTCCTGATAGAATAAGTTTGTTAGTGCACAGCTCTGCTCCTGTACGCATGTGAATGAGTGTACGTTTGTGAACATGAAAGTACAATCTGCATTGAGGGTTCTCGCTTCGGGAATCCTGGTCTGTGATTGGATGCTGCCTCGGCGCCGCCACCGCTCATTTGCATAAAGTTCAGATTTTTCAACTTCAAATTGACGCTTTGGTAGTGCTGGGCGGTATATCGGTTCATACCGAATACCGGTGTTTATTTTTCTTATGATATGATTTTTTTCATATACCGTAATACCGGTGAGTAGCGTACACAACGTTGGGAACGCCGCGCGGCGGAACGTAGCGCCGCTGGACACTGTTTGTGAGGGGACTGTTTAGCGAGTGAGCAGAGCCGGCAGGGAAAAGTCAACAGTGCCGCGTGTCCGCGTGTAACCTAAATCTACCATGGCCTCAGCGTTAGGGCTCGGCCAAGTGAGGCTTTATAAATATATGGGCTTTATAAATGTATTAAATATATGAGCGCAGAGTTGGCGAGGAGCTGCACGCGGCGAGGAGTACGAGCCGGGCGCACAGTGAGTCGCGCTGTGAAGCCTGATTTATGGTTCCGTGTTAAATCGACGCAGCGCTTTCGCCGTAGGGTACGCCGTAGGTCGTGTTTTCTCTCTGGGATTTTTGAGTTATTTATGAAGAAGTTCTGAGTTCCCTGTGAGCAGTACTCAAGTTGAGGGGGGGTGAGGGGTGGTGTGATGGCACCCCCCCCTGAAATAAAAATGGTCCAAATCATCCCCCCCTGAAATAAAAACGGTCCAAATCATCCCCCCCTGAAATAAAAACGGTCCAAATCATCCCCCCTGAAATAAAAACGGTCCAAATCATCCCCCCCTGAAATAAAAACGGTCCAAATCATCCCCCCCTGAAATAAAAACGGTCCAAATCATCCCCCCCCGAAAATAAAAACGGTCCAAGTCATCCCCCCTGAAATAAAAACGGTGAAAATCATCCCCCCTATAAAAACTGCCATCCCTCCTTTCCATCCCTCATGTCATTTCATCAATGAATGTGGTTTTACGGCTATTTCAACATTTAGAGTCATTACCAGAAAAATAACTTATTTGACCATTTTCACCTGTTTCAAGTAGATTTTTACTTGAAAAAGTGAAAATCTATCATGACAGAGAAATAGGCCATTCTAAGTCAATTTACTGCAGCAATTCCTTTCCAAATTATTAGAAAATGTGGTTAACACCCAGTTGTGCATGAAAAAAAAATACCGTGATATACCGTGAAATCGATATAATTTTGAAAAATACCGTGATATAAATTTTTGGTCATACCGCCCAGCACTACGCTCTGGATCCTCTAACGCCTCCAACGCGCTGCTCCCGACGCCTCTGATGCCTCTGGCAGCGCTTTCATAGAAAATGAATGGCAGCCCGTGACACTTTGAGTGTGAATCCAGGGTAAGAGGGAAGAAACCTACACTCTAAGAACTCTATCAGGAACATAAGGAACTATCAGGTCTTGGGGAAACAAGAGTTTTGTTGTTTAGGACTTTATACACCAGAACTGGATTCTGAATTTTACAGGTAGCCAATGGAGCGACGCTAACACTGGAGAGACGTGGTCTCTCCTGCTGATTCCTGTCAGCACTCTGCTGCTGCATTCTGGATCAGCTGGAGGATATTCAGAGAATTACTTGGACATCCTGCTAATAACACATTACAGTAATCTAGTCTAGAAGATACAAACGCAGGAACTAGTTTTTCCACTATTTCCATCAGCTGACAGGCTTGCTCAGTCTCACCTTTGTTGAGCATCTCGTCAGCTTCGTCCAGCACCAGCATCTTGATGGCTCTGGTCCTGAGGCTGCGGCGGCGGATCATGTCTGTGTAAAGATACATGGGGGTCACATGATCAGCTCCATCACCACACACTGCTTCTATTCTATGGTCAAAGTCCACCAAAAAACAGAACCAACCCACGCTAACTTCCTTCTCAAGTTCTGATAGCTTTGCTAAACTAAACTCACATGTGCCAGAAACTACACTGGTAGCGGTTGCCATTTAAACTAAAATTATACCATTCACTGCTTTAACACCAGCACCAAACTTATTGGAGGACTGGTAGGAAACATGATTTAAAAGAAGTCATCCTGTCAGGCCATAACAGTCCAACATGGTGTCTGACACCACGCCCTAAAGCCCCAGATATACCAGCTGGTATCAGACCGGGACCAGCTGGTATGCTGCTCTACATGGGAACAACCATAGACATATATAAAGGCTAGATGACTCGTCCGCGCTGCTGCCAATGGAGAGCGACGTCGTCACACGGCGGCCATCTTGCCACAGGAGAACTCGCTCACTTTAACATTGTCTTTAATGGAGCATGTACTGCTTAAACAACCTTAACTTGCTCAATTCTCAACAGATTTTCTAACAGTTTGGTTTGTTATGAACGTCAGAGATGTAGTTATGACACTGCATACTTGTGAATAATTATAAACATTGAAAAACGTACTTTTATATGAAAATAACCAGAAACAGATAGCTATGACATGGTATTTATATTATATCAATATTTCTATAGTATTCTTAGTAATATTTATATTTACATTATAACATATATATTATTACCATATAACATGTAAATACATATATATATATATTATTACATTATGATGTATTTATATCATGACATTATAACATCTGTGTATATATATATATACATGTTATATGGTAATAATATATATATGTATATATGTTATAATGTAAATATAAATGTTACTAAGAATACTATGGAAATATTGATTTAATATAAATACCATGTCATAGCTATCTGTTTTGGTTATTTTCATATAAAAGTACGTTTTTCAATGTTTATAGTTATTCACAAGTATGCATACATCTCTGACGTTCACAACAAACCAAACTGTTTGAAAATCTGTTGAGAATTGAGCAAGTTAAGGTTGTTTTGCAGTACAGGCACCATTAAACACAATGTTAAAGTGAGCGAGCTCTCCTGTGGCAAGATGGCCGCCGTGTGACGACGTCGCAGCAGCGCGGATGAGTCATCTAGCCTTTATATATGTCTATGGGAACAACCACCTCCACCTCTGGTTGGTAGCAGCTCCAGAGGGCTCTACAGCTCCACCAGACAGATGGTGGACAGGTGCGGGTGGACAGGACTCACCGAACACGCGGCCGGGCGTCCCCGCCACCACGTGCTGACCGTAGTCCAGTTTGCGGATGTCCTCCCCCACGTTGGTGCCTCCGATACAGGAGTGACACTGGACATTCATGTAGTCACCAAGAGCCAGCAGCACCTGAGGATGGAGGAGACACCCGGCCAGTCAGAAAACAGAAGGGTGTGTGTGTGTTTACAGGACTGGCAGGTCAGGGGGCGGGGTTACCTTCTGGATCTGTCCGGCCAGTTCTCTGGTCGGGGCGAGGATCAGGGCCTGAGTCTCTCTCACCTGCAGGAGGGAAAACATGTCATGGTTTTAATTCAGAATTCATTATTCAGAATTAAACTATTTTCCTTCGAGTTTACTGTATTTTGACCGAGTGGCAGCCGACGCGTTCCAGCCCGCGTCCCGGCGTCGGCTGCTGCTCGGAGGTTTACATGGAAAACACATTTGATCGGCTTTATCCAATTCTGCTTAAGGTTTGGGAAGGTTCTGATCGGATAGGGGGGCGGGGCGGAAGAGTCATGTACCGGAAATTATGTCTACCGGAAGAAAAACAAACTTAGCCGCTACAACTTTAAATGGTTTCCTGCCATCTGTTCTTTTAATGATTTCTATTTATTAAATAAATGGTCTCTGCTCTTGACCAGCGTTTACTGCTGCTGCATCTTGAAACTTTGTTTGGAAAACCAGCCCAGCGTGGAATATAAGCGTCGTGGAGACAGACGGGCGAGGGAACGAGCAGTAAGAAAGACCGGAATTAATTTAAATAGGAATGAGTGTTTACATGATCACTGAATTATTCTATTCAGATTTAAAATCGGAATAAACCAGCCACTTACTTCGGAATTAAAGGGGACATCTAATACCTATTTTAAACAGGCCTTGAATGTCTTAAAAACAAGCTTTTGATTGTTTTTGCTAAATAAATTAGAAATTCAGCCTCTGATCCATGTCTTTATCTTCCCATTCTCTAACCTCATTATCTATGCAGGATTCTGAGTGGGCGGGGCTATGATAATGAGGCTCTGTGCTGATTGGCTGCTGAATGACGCGATACACCGCTACGGAAAAATGGAGGAAGCTCCGACCGGGGGAGTTAGTTGTGGGTGTGGTTTCACGCATCGGAGGCCAACCGATGTAAATCACATTAGTCTTTTTGTACTTTTTATATTGCTCTTTTTTATTATTTAACTATTTATGGTTATTTCTATTTCAAATCTTTTGTATAAAGCGTGTGTGTGTTTTGGCTGCTGCACGACTGAATTTCTCCTCTGGGAGATCAATAAAGTCTACTATTCTATTCTCGTAGATCCACATCACACTGGACGATCATCCGGGCGGCTGTACAGACACTGCAGAATCTGGTTGCTTTCCTCCTTCTCCGAGTTGGCAGGCTGAGGGGAGACCACTTTATATATGTTAAAGCAAGAGAAAACCTGGTTTTCAGAATAGGTCCCCTTTAAGTTTAATTGGGAATGGCCATATCCATTTGGAATTAGGTGTTTACATTGTCATTTTTGGTCATTTTTACTAAATTTTAAATCGGATATAATTTTAATTCTGAATTAAAGAGGAATTTAACTTCCCATGTAAATGCACTCAGTGTAAAACTGAACAGCAGAGCAGACAGGGGCCGGGCCAGAACCAGAACTGCTCCAAAACACTGACCTGGATGTCGAGACACTGCAGGACTGAGATACAGAAGGTAGCGGTCTTTCCGGTTCCAGACTGAGACCTGCACAGAGAGGAGACGTTAGAAAGCGCCAGAGCTACAGGGCCATCATGAGGACGTGGGAGGATCTTACTGGGCAATGACATCCCGGCCCTTGATGATCTGCTTGATGGCTCGCTGCTGGATGGCCGACGGCTTCTCGAAACCTGACACACAAAACACTCGCTGTCATTCAACTCATTAAGCCCTGCCCACTCTTTCTACAACCTTTGATTGGAGGACGCAGCTCTGAGGAAGTTCAGGATACCTGTCTGAGGTGCCCCCCCCCCAAAAAAATAACACTGGGTTTGTATGCGTATATATATTAAATATAGTAACAATGCACATATATATGCCTTAGGTTTTTACCAGCATGATCGTGGAATTATTGGCTGCGTCCGAAATCCCAAACTTCCACCCTAATGAGTAGCAAAATGAGTATGCAAGATTTTTGAGTGCGTCCGAAACATTAGAACGTACTCAATAGTATGTACTATCCATACTCATTCCGGAGAAATGTATTAGTGTGGATTGATGGATACTAGCTAAGCAGAAACTTCCCACAATGCAATGCAACAGTGTTTGTTTGCTAAGTGATACGTATATGTCACAAGTATAATATTAAGTATAATAATATGATTTTATAATATTAATATTATAATATTTGTATATATTAATATTACACAATGTCATCTTGTTTCGTCCAAGATAAACGGGAAATAGCGGAGCTGCTACTGCTGTTACCATGGTAACAGCTGCTACTGCGACACGTCACTTCCTCCCAACGGCAGGAAGTGAACTGTGTGTAACCGACGTATAAATACGTTAGTTAATTTTCACCAAAAGTTTATTTTATTTTAGTAAGAAGCTTTTATTTTGTTAATTTCCTTTGTTTCGTTGTGCCGCGAGGTCACTTCCTGCTTTTTCGCGCACTTTTCTTCAGACCGCTTTTTGCCTTTGTGAAGAGAGGTAAGATGTTAAAGATACATAAACCTGTGCTATGTTTTTGTTATGCTGTATTATATTATTGTAGCATGTTTTTCATTTAGGTGTGTGTATTTTACTTTGTATAGCACTGCTGAGTATTGCTGGTGAAATCGGTGGTTTGAGCGAGGCTAGCCGCCATTTCAGATCGATTCTCATCCAGCTTTTTGTGGCTCTCTCTTAAAGGTGTTCGTCAGAGAGACTGATGAAAACGGGTGCTATACTGTGTGTTTTTTCTGTTGCACAGGTATGTGTTTTCATTTTGATGTTTGTACTATGTTTGAGTTAACAAAGAAAACTAAAAATTGCTGCTGGTGGGCTCTGTGACTATTTTAATGGGATGTATTTTGTGTAATTTAAACTTATAAAGGTTGAGACGGCGTTTTGCCGTTCTGAAGAGAGGTGTTCGTCAGAGAGACTGATGAAAACGGGTGCTATACTGTGTGTTTTTTTTCTGTTGCACAGAGAAATAAAAATCCCCCCCAGCAGATCAGTTTGGCGCCTCATTCTTCACCCAGACACAACGCAGAGCGACACCGACCGGTTACATGTGCACTCTTAATAGTGCGTCCGAATTAATGCACACTACTGATATTTGCTCAAAAGTGTGCCGAACTTAAGCATACTTTTTAGTATATACTGTTTAGTCTGGCATTTCGCCTTCCTGGCTCCCCCTCTTATCAGTAGGGGTGGGCGATATGACCTAAAATTAATATCACGGTATTTTTCATCTTTTGAACGGTGACGGTATAATATCACGGTATTTTTTGGTACGTTTTGGGAGGAGTAACCTGTCCTGTCCCTTTATGTGAATAAGGTTAATATTTTTATAATATAATAAGTAAATGGTAGTATCCTTATCAAAAAGAGACATGGGAGAGTATTATGCATTCTCAACATATTTATTTGGCAAAAAACCTAAAGATCTTACATATATATATATATATATATATATATATATATATATATATATATATATATATATATAGCCTATATATATATATTATATTATATTTATTTTTATTATATTATAAATATTTTGTAAACCTGTCTTAAAATGTAATACTGGACCTCGGTTGGGCTGGTTGGACAGCGGGTGGTGGAAAAATTCCCTTAATTATATTCTCTTATTCTCTAATTTTCTTCTAAAGTCCGCGGTACAGGTGCTTTTTTTCGAGAGAAGAACATGGTTATGGGTATTTTTTTGTCACTCTCTCTTTCTTTTGGGCAAAAAGATTCTTTTAAACGGACATTCATTAATTTCTTCTCCATCTTGAAGTCGGTGACTGGTATTCCAGCAGGTTGAAACAGCGCTCTGCGCTCCGCTGCCGTCAAAGACCCGCCCCGCTCTACTTCTGATTGGCTAGTGTTAGTTTGGTTGAGCGCCAGAGCTGCTTTCCTCTCATTCCATTGGTAGACGAACTCGGTTGACTCAACCTTTTTTTTTCTCTCAACCTTTTTTTTTTTTTTTTTTTTTTAAAGCACTCAAACTCGCACGCCGAGAAAAAAAAACTCTGTACGCCGGAGATCCGGCACGGTGCCGGAATACTTTAAGCCCTGCATTTCTTACTACTCTTGTCGTAAGGTGTAGCAGCATAAACGATGCCTGCAGTGAAAGCTGTTTAGTCTTGGGACGTGCTCCGCTGGTGTTGCTCAGCAGCACCAGCGGAGCAGCGGTCCCAGCGGGACCAGCGGGACCAGCTGCTGGTCCCACTTGCGCTCGTTTGGCCCGGGTTGCCTCTTCATATTCACGGTGGTGCGTGTTTTTTAAGTGATGAAACAGGTTGCTTGTGTTTCCACCTCTTGCTGTCACAACACGGCAGCAAACCTTGCATATCACCGACGTTTTTAATTCCTTATTTAGGCTTATTATTTTATAATTGATTTATTACGGTATTGACGGTATTGCAAAATCCATGTCGTGGCGCAGTTTCACACCGGTGATGACTATGACACCGGTGTACCGCCCACCCCTACTTATCAGCCCCCCTGACAAGGACGTTCGGGTTTGAGCGCCAGCTACGCGGCCCTCACTTGGATGAACTGTGCCGGGACCACCCCCCCCGACTTGCCCACCCCCAATCACCCACATGCAAGTCCTGTGACGTCTGTGCTTCGTGTCTGCGAGGTGTTTTTTTTTGCAACTTGATATTGTGTATTGTATGATATTCAATGTGAAGATGTATCCCCCCCCCCCCCCTATCCCAGTGTTACCCTTTGGAAAACAGGCGCACAATTCCATCGTGCGCCGCCGGTGTATCCGAAGTCAATAACAGTTTTCTAAACTGACTCAATAAAACTGATTCTGATTTCGGACACACCGCTACTATTAGGATTTAAAATCGGAATAAACCAGCCACTTACTTCGGAATTAAGTTTAAAGGAGACCTATTATGGCATTTAATGTATATTTTAAACAGGCCTTGAATGTCTTAAAAACAATCTAAAGCTTGTTTTTTCTACATAAATCATAAATCCAGCCTGTGGGCCCTGTCACTAGTTTTACCGCTTCTAACCCCTTTTTCTGCGCCTCATTTTTAGGGAAGGGGGGGGTATGATAATGAGGCTCTGTGCTGATTGGCTCCCTGAATGACGTATAGCAGGGGAGGAGCATAAACCTCGCTCCGCCAGAGCAGCCCGAGCCTGTAAATTATCACAACACTGAATTTTCACAAATGGAAACTTTATTGTTAAAAAAATAAAATATGAGTTGTATATAAATAACATTTATGCACTATATAAGCCGGATCTGCCCGGCGGATGCTGAACGCTGGCCCCGGAGCCACACCGGGCGCCCGGGCGCAGCGCTGCTGGATCAGCGCGCATCGCCGCGACTTTAACCAGGGAATCTGACCGGTTCCGACCGGCGGATGCTGCGCGACGGGCGCCGCAACCACACGGCGGGCGCACAGATCTGCTCCGGAGCGCATCCGCGGCGCATCGCCCGTTACCGGGGACCAAACCGACAGATTTGCCTGAAAATGTCGGAGGGTGAAGCTGGTCCACCCTGGGGCAGACCCCCAAGGACCCAGCTCCTAAACCACCCGGGAACCTGGATGATTTAACCCGGATCCGCTCCGCCGCGGCGCCGCGTCCGACTGGCTGAAGGAAGCAGCGCTCCAGCAGCGGAGAGAGCTGGTTGTGGGCGTGGTTTCAGCAGCGGAGGCTGAACCTATGGAAATGAGCGCCTATGGTGACGTCACCATAGGCGCAGATTCAGAATGGCTCAAAAAAAGGTCACGTGACACGGGGGGACTCTGAAAGGCGGGGGTCAGAGAGCTTGCAGAATTTCGTGGTATTTTGTCTCCCCTGTGCTGGCAGGGTGAGGGGAGACCACTTTATATATGTTAAAACAAGAAAAAACGTGTTTTTCATAATAGGTCACCTTTAATTGGGAACGGCCATTTTCGGAATTAGGTGTTTACATGGTAATTTTTACTCATTTAAAATCGGATTTAATTTTAATTCTAAATTAAAGAGGAATTAAACTTCCCGTGTAAACGCACTGAGTGGAACAGGATACTATAATTATGGAATATATAAGGAAGTGGTAGGGGGTAGATCGCCTGTAGTGATGAGGGGAGGGTTGTGAGGTGGGGGTTTCAGCTGGACCAGTACCTAAACCAGCACCTAAACCAGTACCTAAAGAACAGGCCAGCTCCAAATAGTGATGGTTCAAATCAGGACTGATTTCAGAGTTTCCTGAGATGATACTGACTAATAAGAGCAGCATTATTATATGATCAGCTCTGCTGAATGTTCTAGTCTTTTCTCTGATGTTATTCCACCGAACTAATCTAGACTTTAGTGGTGGTTCTTACTCTGTTCATGTAAACACTGTCCGAAATGTGTCTTTTAAATAAAGTTGTCTTGAATCGGTACGTTTACTAATCAACATTACTTTTTTTTTGTTGTTGTAGTTTGTTTGTCCTTGTTGTAGTAGTATTACTATTAAGTAAACAAAGTTTATATATAAAAAAAAAAAAAGGTAGGCACAATAAGCTCAGGCTACACCTTTTGGTCGGTTTATTCCTTACTTCTTTTTTTATTATTTCTTTCCTACAAAAGGAAATTAAATGCAATGTATTTATCAATGGAAACTGATCCACCAAATAAACTACTTAATCACTTTAAAAGTACACATTGAGTTTGTTTGATGATCATTTCAAGTTTCAGCTGGCTCCAGGGCACCGATGCTGAAACTTTAAACGAACTTAAACCCTCTCAAACTTGGGTATTGGAACATAAGTTGCAGCGTTACCGTGTCCGCTAATGCTAACCGGGGAACCGAGACAAAACGACCCGAGAAGAGCCGGCCTGGAGAGGACACTTTCCCCCGGTGCTCACGCGGCCCCCCGGAGGCCGCTCCGCATCCCCGACCTACCGTAGGCGTAGACGCCGCGCAGCAGGTCCTCCCGCAGGCCCATGGTGTCGAAGGTAGGGGTGACGTCCACCTCCTCGCTGGTCTCGAACTCCACCTTGGTCATGTCCTCGTCCTTCAGCAGCCTCTTCCTGCCCTGCGGCCCGGCGGCAGACATGCTCCCGCTGGTTGATCTGGAGAGTTACGGTACCGGAACAGAGCTAACAGCTAACAGATAACCGCTTACGGAGCACGTGTCGCCTTGGTGACGTCACTGTAGTCTACGGGATGTGACGACATCACGGGCTTCCGAAATTAACTTTTGGCGGTTAATGTTTTTTTTTTTTATTGCAAGACGAGATGCAACAGCACACTCCACCGCCAGGGGGCGACACACACTCAGCGGCGGAAAATCAGGACACAATGGCCCAATCCCAATCTCCACCCTCGCAGACTCGTAGATTTACGTACGCGCTCCCGCACCTTGCGTAAGGGCTTAAGGCTGTCCCATTCCTCAAGTAGTTAAGTGCGCGAGGGCTCCCGGCAGCCATTTTCAGCCCTTACTGCCCCCTTCCCGCAAGTCAGCATCCCAGCACACTCTGGGAAAGGGAATTACCCACAGTTCATTGCGTTGTGACATGAAAGGAGGTTACCAGGGAGAATGTAAACAAAACAGGGGGTGGAAGAAAAGGAACCATGTGCGACTGCGAGAAGAAAGTTCACCCAGAGCCGGATTAACGGAGAGGCAGAGTAGGCACGTGCCTAGGGCCCGACAGGGGGGGGGCCCAGACAGAGGGGAAAATTTTTTTTTTTTTTTTTTTTTTTTTTTTTTTTTTTTTTTTTTTTGTCTGCACACATATTAATGGTTGATAACATGCCGGTAAAAACCTAAGGCATATATATATGTGCATTATTACTATATTTAGTATACATACATATATATATACGCATACATACGCACAGGGCCGCCGCAAGGGATGTGCGAACCGTGCGACCGCACGGGGCCTGGCGCCCCAAGGGGCCTGGCGCCCCAAGGGGCCTGGCGCCCCAAGGGGCCTGGCGCTATGGGCCGTTTTTTTTTCCCCTATTTTTTTTTTTTTTCTTTATAAATATCAACAGTCACGTTCCATTACAGACCTAAATGTGTACTAGTCTGTGCATATCAATAAATATATGTGCAATGATGACGCGTGTCTGTTGTTCAATCCAATGATCAGACCAAGCGCAGACACAAGCTGCTCTGATCCAGACGGGTGGAGGTGGAACAAACTGTCACACAATGTCGAGAAAACGAGACAGATTCAGGAAATTTCCATCAGGGGATTTGCTAATCCATCAGTATTTTGCTAATTGGAGAGTTAAAATTGCGCATAGAGACACCAGATCCGACCCGAAAAACCCAAAAATGTTGCGCGCGCTCGCTACGCTCACGCGCGAGGGCCACCCTGGCTGTTTCACACAGGGCCTCGCAAATCTCTCTAACAGCTCTGCATACGCATACACATACATACATATACACATACAGACATACATACTACAGCACACTTTGTCTTACTGCAAATTCTATTGGTCTTTGTAGATTTGACTTCTTATTTAACTATTCAATTTAATCAACACATTTAATTAAGATTTTCTGCAAAATGCTCACAATCGATAAGATAAGGATAATTTAATAGCATTTAACAGAGCATTGTAATAACGTATAAATAATAAAAATCTAAAAATAGTCTGATAGACTGTTTAATATACAACACATGACTTATTTTGGAATACAAAGAACCAACTTGACTATGACTTTGCTATGTAAAATGTGAATTAAGTTTTATTAGTAACTTTGGTAAGTTTAAGATTTCATAAATAACATCGATGGAGGGGGGCCCGAAAATCACAGTCTGCCTAGTGTAGTCCATTTATTTAATCCGGCTCTGAGTTCACCTGTAAATATAAATACATATCACTGGTGATTTAAATTCAGAAACTGTTGTCCCGTGATGATTTTTCAACGGCCCTATTATTTCCTTTACAAACAGGGAGCGACCAACAAACATATTATTTAACTATTGTTCTTTGGTTTATATATATATATATATATATATATATATATATATATATATATATATATATATATATATATATATATATATATATATATATACATATATATATATATATATATATATATATATATATACATATATATATAAAACGTTTTGGACTTTCTTCAACACTAAAGACAAAAAGAGAGGCTGAGGGAGCTGGATGAAAAGGAGGAGGAGAGGGAAAGGAAGAGGGATGACCAGTTATCTAAGTTAATTGACATTTGTGGGAAGATGGAGGACAAAATGTTGTTTTCTTCATCATTTTTTCATTCATAATTTGAGGTTCAATTTCATTTGTTTTCATTTTATATTAGACCAGTGTTTTTCAATCCTGTTCCTCGTGGGCCCCTGTCCTGCATGTTTTAGATGCTACCCTGCTTCAGCACACCGTGATAAAAGTACCTGTGTCATCAACAGAGCTGTGCAGACCTTGGTGACAAGCTAATGAGGACCTTTAATTAGAATCAGGTGTGTTGGTGCAGGGAAACATCTAAAACATGCAGGACAGGGGCCCACGAGGACCAGGATTGAGAAGCACTGGATTAGACAAATCCTCAGTTGACCTGCTGGTGTTGAATAAACAAGACTTGCTTTTCTTTAATCTGAGTACAGTGTTTGAATTAAGATTCCCTATGTTAACAGAAATGCATACATGTAAATACTAGCAAGATAGTTTTAGATCCAACACAAACAAGTCAGGCAGTTATTTGGTTATTCATTTATTTATGACCACAAAATTTAAACAATTTCAGCAAGTTGAACAAAAACGTTGCAGTAAATAGTAATAAGATAACTGTAATATTTAGCTCAGGTTACCATCAATTTATACGCTCTCTTACATAAATGAAATGACATCATGCTGAAAAATGGAAAGTAATATTAGATGGTCATAACACAGCTGGAATATTTAACTCAGTTTACACGCGCTTACAAAAAAGAAATTACTGGGCGATTGATCCTGGCATACTGGATTTGCTGGTATGGGTAGATTGAAAGAAAGACAATGTTAACAAGGAAATACATATTGTACTGTGCGCATGTTTAAATTGTGTTCTTTGTTGAATTTTATGCTCCTTTATATAGGCTACCACTTTGTGTTCAAACATCCGGATGATCATTCCCAAACTTATAATACCGGTAGGTAACATTTTGATCTGACTAGGAATTTTGTAAATTGAAATTTTAAATAAAGTTTATTGAAAAAAAACCCCCCAAAAACAGACGTTTTTATCTGACTTGTTTCCGGTTTCTGCTAAGTGTGTCCCATTCCTATTTATACCATTTGGAGCCCTCACACCCTCTCACACTTGATCACGTGACGCTGACGTCACTGAAAGTCGACCATTTACGATACTTTATCCAGTTATATAATAGATCCATGCCTCCATTGTTTCCCTGCACCAGCACAGCTGATTCTAATTAAAGGTCCTCATTAGCTTGTCACCAAGGTCTGCACAACTCTGTTGATGACACAGGTACTTTTATCACGGTGTGCTGAAGCAGGGTAACATCTAAAACATGCAGGACTGGGGCCCACGAGGAACAGGATTGAAAAACACTGGTCTAATATAAAATGAAAACAAATGAAATTGAACCTCAAATTATGAATGAAAAAATGATGAAGAAAACAACATTTTGTCCTCCATCTTCCCACAAATGTCAATTAACTTAGATAACTGGTCATCCCTCTTCCTTTCCCTCTCCTCCTCCTTTTCATCCAGCTCCCTCAGCCTCTCTTTTTGTCTTTAGTGTTGAAGAAAGTCCAAAACGTTTTATATATATATGTATATATATATATATATATATGTATATATATATGTATATATATATATATATATATATATATATATATATATATATATATATATATATATATAAACCAAAGAACAATAGTTAAATAATATGTTTGTTGGTCGCTCCCTGTTTGTAAAGGAAATAATAGGGCCGTTGAAAAATCATCACGGGACAACAGTTTCTGAATTTAAATCACCAGTGATATGTATTTATATTTACAGGTGAACTTTCTTCTCGCAGTCGCACATGGTTCCTTTTCCTCCGCCCCCTGTTTTGTTTACATTCTCCCTGGTAACCTCCTTTCATGTCACAACGCAATGAACTGTGGGTAATTCCCTTTCCCAGAGTGTGCTGGGATGCTGACTTGCGGGAAGGGGGCAGTAAGGGCTCAAAATGGCTGCCGGGAGCCCTCGCGCACTTGACCACTTGAGGAATGGGACAGCCCTAAGCCCTTACGCAAGGTGCGGGAGCGCGTACGTAAATCTACGAGTCTGCGAGGGTGGAGATTGGGATTGGGCCGAAGTAAACCAGGAAGTCAGAAATTTTTTCGGCGGATGCGCTGGGTGAGCAAACTCCATTGAAATGAATGGGCGGCCATTTTCGATACTTTATCCAGTTATATAATAGATCCATGTCGCGCACTTAACCACTTGAGGAATGGGACAGCCCTAAACCCTTACGCAAGATGCGGGAGCGCGCACGTAAGTCTGCGAGTCTGTGAGGGTGCGGATTGGGATTCAGCCAATGAACTACAGAAATACAGGACTGTCTCAGAAAATTAGAATATTGTGATTTTCTGTAATGCAATTACAAAAACAAAAATGTCATACATTCTGGATTCATTACAAATCAACTGAAATATTGCAAGCCTTTTATTATTTTAATATAGCTGATCATGGTTTACAGCTTAAGAAAACTCAAATATCCTATCTCAAAAAATTAGAATATTCTGGGAATCTTCATCTTAAACTGTAAACCATAATCGGCAATATTAAAATAATAAAAGGCTTGCAATATTTCAGTTGATTTGTAATGAATCCAGAATGTATGACATTTTTGTTTTTTTAATTGCATTACCAAAAATAAAGAACTTTATCACAATATTCAAATTTTCTGAGACAGTCCTGTACATTGAAAAGAGCACATACCGTAAACAAAGTTATTCCAATAAGAACCCACATATGGAATTGATACAACATCCTTCTGAAACAATGCACGTAAATGACGATTATTATTGCGTCTTGAGAAGAAACAAATCTCACCAATTTCAAGTTTGGTCGGATCAAAAGACAAATTTAAATTTAAGTTCTGTCCCGCCGTACTTTTAAACAACATGACGACTCCAGTAGGAATTGCATTTATAATGACATTAAATTCCTTAACGGGGAAAATAATATTGAATTTCAACAAAAATTCTTGATATGTCAAGAGTAAAGCCATTTGAATTAAACAGTTGACCAACCAGAAAAATGTTATTAGAAAATCAGTGAGGGTAAAATATGGATTTGTTTCTGTATATAATGTCTTTATTGTTCCATAAATAGTATCTATGTGGAGAAAAATTATGTTTATAAATTAATGACCATGAGAAAAGCATCTGTCTATGCAAGTCGGATAATTTTGTAGGGAGTTTTTCGATATTATAGTTACAAAATAAAAGGAAATTTAGGCCAACATTTGGCGGCTAATTATTAGTCTTTTTTTTTTATTAAACTTTACAAACATTTTACAAATAAAACAAGGCAGTTTTACATTCAATTTATTTATAGTCTGAAGACTTTAATACTTTAAAACTCCAACATATTCATAAGCCAAGAAAAACTGAAAAACTTCTGAAGTTGAAAACCCATCCATCGTTTTATTAGTTTTCTTTTAATGCCATTACTGTTGTTCAATATCATTTTTTTAAATCAATTTTAATGATCGTTTTTAAATGTTTTTTTCAACTTTAATGATGTGTTTGTATATGAGATAATGAAAACAAATGACATCAGCACAAATACCTTCTGCAAAAAGTATTTATTGATTATTTGAGAGGAAACAGCTGCTGACGTCACTGATGATGTCACTGATGACGTCACTGATGATGTCACTGATGACGTCACTGATGACGTCACTGATGACGTCACTGATGATGTCACTGATGACGTCACTGATGATGTCACTGATGACATCACTGCTGCACGGACACGATTAATACACGAAGAAACAGAGAGAAGTGACTGCAAACTCAGCTGGAAAACTGAAACATCAATGTGCCGTCAGAGGACCTGAAGCTGGACCTGAAGCTGGACCAGACCTGATCCTGGACCTGGACCTGAAGCTGGACCAGACCTGATCCTGGACCTGAAGCTGGACCAGACCTGATCTTGGACCTGAAGCTGGACCAGACCTGATCCTGGACCAGGTCTGATCCTGGACCTGAAGCTGGACCAGACCTGATCCTGGACCTGAAGCTGGACCAGACCTGATCCTGGACCAGGTCTGATCCTGGACCTGAAGCTGGACCAGACCTGATCCTGGACCTGAAGCCTGACCAGATCTGATCCTGGACCAGACCTGATCCTGGACCAGACCTGATCCTGGACCAGACCTGATCCTAGACCTGAAGCTGGACCAGATCTGATCCTGGACCTGATCCTGGACCTGAAGCTGGACCAGATCCTGGACCAGACCTGATCCTGGACCAGACCTGATCCTAGACCTGAAGCTGGACCAGATCTGATCCTGGACCTGATCCTGGACCTGAAGCTGGACCAGATCCTGGACCAGACCTGATCCTGGACCAGACCTGATCCTAGACCTGAAGCTGGACCAGATCTGATCCTGGACCTGATCCTGGACCAGACCTGATCCTGGACCAGACCTGATCCTAGACCAGACCTGATCCTAGACCTGAAGCTGGACCAGATCTGATCCTGGACCTGATCCTGGACCAGATCCTGGACCTGAAGCTGGCCCCTGATCGATCAGCACATGGACCCGGATCAGGTCCTGTTTCAGGTCCTGGTCAGAACCAGTTCAGGTTTCTGTCATCTGTAAAGTATAACGTTTTTAGTTCAGCTGACACTCTTTAAAAGATGATTACAATGTGAGTAAAACAGGATCAAACCAGATCCTGCAGGCCCTTCACTTCTCAACTGATCAGTAATAATCCTGATATATTGATCATCAATGATCTGATCACATGATCTCAGCCTTCATGATCCATTCTGTAAATGTTTAGTGCATCAGTTCCAGTCTGACAGCTTCCTGTCTGCTGAGCATCATGTGATGCTCCTTCATCTGACATCACACCACCTGTTGTTGGCACGTTTTCTTCTTCAGGGAACGTCTGATCCACCCGAGTGTCCGAGTCTGGGCCGTTCCCTCTTCAGTGATCAGAGTCCAGGACATTTATGTTCACTATCATCACAAAAACAGGTAAACAGGAAGCTGGTGACATCACTGCAGGAATGATGAGAAAGTAAAAGTGCTGCGAGCGTCAGTCGTCTTTAGCTTGGTGGACGTCCAGGCTGACGACCTGCAGCTCCGTCAGGTTTGTGCTGCTGCTCTGCTGGCTGATCACCATCTGCAACACAGGGACACCACTGAGTGGAGGTGGAGTACTCTGGAGGAATGTGGCGTACAAAAGTACTCTGTGGTAATGTAGTACCAGTACTGGAGTTGAGGGGGGATGAGAGGGGATGGCATCCCCCCTGAAATAAAAACGGTCCAAATCATCCCCCCCTGAAATAAAAACGGTCCAAATCATCCCCCCCTGAAATAAAAACGGTCCAAATCATCCCCCCCTGAAATAAAAACGGTCCAAATCATCCCCCCCTGAAATAAAAACGGTCCAAATCATCCCCCCTTGAAATAAAAACGGTCCAAATCATCCCCCCTGAAATAAAAACGGTCCAAATCATCCCCCCTGAAATAAAAACGGTCCAAATCATCCCCCCTGAAATAAAAACGGTCCAAATCATCCCCCCTGAAATAAAAACGGTCCAAATCATCCCCCCTTGAAATAAAAACGGTCCAAATCATCCCCCCTTGAAATAAAAACGGTCCAAATCATCCCCCCTGAAATAAAAACGGTCCAAATCATCCCCCCTGAAATAAAAACGGTCCAAATCATCCCCCCTGAAATAAAAACGGTCCAAATCATCCCCCCCTGAAATAAAAACGGTCCAAATCATCCCCCCTGAAATAAAAACGGTCCAAATCATCCCCCCTTGAAATAAAAACGGTCCAAATCATCCCCCCTGAAATAAAAACGGTCCAAATCATCCCCCCTTGAAATAAAAACGGTCCAAATCATCCCCCCTGAAATAAAAACGGTCCAAATCATCCCCCCCTGAAATAAAAACGGTCCAAATCATCCCCCCTGAAATAAAAACGGTCCAAATCATCCCCCCTGAAATAAAAACGGTCCAAATCATCCCCCCTGAAATAAAAACGGTCCAAATCATCCCTCCTGAAATAAAAACGGTCCAAATCATCCCCCCTGAAATAAAAACGGTCCAAATCATCCCCCCTGAAATAAAAATGGTCCAAATCATCCCTCCTGAAATAAAAACGGTCCAAATCATCCCCCCTGAAATAAAAACGGTCCAAATCATCCCCCCTGAAATAAAAATGGTCCAAATCATCCCCCCTGAAATAAAAATGGTCCAAATCATCCCCCCCTGAAATAAAAACGGTCCAAATCATCCCCCCTGAAATAAAAACGGTCCAAATCATCCCCCCTTGAAATAAAAACGGTCCAAATCATCCCCCCTGAAATAAAAACGGTCCAAATCATCCCCCCTTGAAATAAAAACGGTCCAAATCATCCCCCCTGAAATAAAAACGGTCCAAATCATCCCCCCTGAAATAAAAACGGTCCAAATCATCCCCCCTGAAATAAAAACGGTCCAAATCATCCCCCCTGAAATAAAAACGGTCCAAATCATCCCCCCTGAAATAAAAATGGTCCAAATCATCCCTCCTGAAATAAAAACGGTCCAAATCATCCCCCCTGAAATAAAAACGGTCCAAATCATCCCCCCTGAAATAAAAATGGTCCAAATCATCCCCCCTGAAATAAAAATGGTCCAAATCATCCCCCCTGAAATAAAAACGGTCCAAATCATCCCCCCTGAAATAAAAACGGTCCAAATCACCCCCCCCTGAAATAAAAACGGTCCAAATCATCCCCCCTGAAATAAAAACGGTCCAAATCATCCCCCCCTGAAATAAAAATGGTCCAAATCATCCCCCCCTGAAATAAAAACGGTCCAAATCATCCCCCCCTGAAATAAAAACGGTCCAAATCATCCCCCCTGAAATAAAAACGGTCCAAATCACCCCCCCCTGAAATAAAAACGGTCCAAATCATCCCCCCTGAAATAAAAACGGTCCAAATCATCCCCCCCCTGAAATAAAAATGGTCCAAATCATCCCCCCCTGAAATAAAAACGGTCCAAATCATCCCCCCCTGAAATAAAAATGGTCCAAATCATCCCCCCCTGAAATAAAAACGGTCCAAATCATCCCCCCCCTGAAATAAAAACGGTCCAAATCATCCCCCCCTGTAAAACTGCCATCCCCCCTTTCCATCCCTTATGTCATTTCATCAATGAATGTTATACCATTGCTGTCTATTGTTCTCTATTATATTGTAGTATTATAGTAAAGTAATGATAATGTAATACTATGCATTATAATTACTTCTATTTGTACATACATACATACATACATACATACTAACAACTTAATGCTGGGCGTTTGTTTTGTTTTCTCATGTTTGCCTTGATTTGTTTTGGACAATATTTATATATTCATATAATTGAGTATTATATCACTATATACCACAGTCTGTGTGAATACTGGATTCTGATTGGCTGGCAGGTGTAGGTTATAAGTCATAATAACCTACACATAGAAAACAAGTTAGGTCAAATTGCCTGATAACTTTAAAGGGACCTATTATGGATCTAATAGCTATTTTAAACAGGCCTTGAATGTCTTAAAAACAAGCTTTTGATTGTTTTTGCTAAATAACTTTCATTCAGCCTCTGGGCCATGTCTTTATCTTCCCATTCTCTAACCTCATTATCTATGCAGGATTCTGAGTGGGCGGGGCTATGATAATGAGGCTCTGTGCTGATTGGCTGCCTGAATGACGCGATACACCGCTACGAAAAAATGGAGGAAGCTCCGGCCAGGGGAGTTAGTTGTGGGCGTGGTTTCACGCATCGGAGGCCAACCGATGTAAATCACACTCTCGTAGATCCACATGACACTGGACAATCATCCGGGCGGCTGTACAGACACTGCAGAATTTGGTTGCTTTCCTCCTTCTCTGAGTTGTCAGACTGAAGGGAGACCACTTTATAAATGTTAAAGCAAGAGAAAACCTGGTTTTCATAATAGGTCCCCTTTAATATCACTGCGCTGGATCAACTGCCAGGTGGTAACCACGGCAATGGAGAAGAAGAGCCGGTGTTCTGCCAATCCTTGCTACCCGCCGAGAAATGCTACTTTGTGGTTCTGCGCATGCGCACAGTGGATTTTCAAAGTTTGCATCATTTCTTGCACGATGTAAAATTGATAATATGGGATGTTGAGTATTTGATCCTTCAAAATACACGACCCATGACATTAATTGCATTACACTTTGTGAACATTATACGATAAAGAGAAAAAAAAAAAATTCTATCGCTTTATTTGATATTCATTCAGTCATTGGCCTTTATTTAACCAGGCAGGTCATTAAGAACATTCTTATTTACAATGACGGCCTGGCAAGAGACAAGGACCACTTGGGGGGGAAGGAAGTGGTTTAGGGAGTAAAACACAGTAAAATTGTAGCTCTGCAAAGGTAGAAAACCATTAGAGAGCACCGGCAGAACACCGGCTACTGCAGGACGGCGACATGAGTGATTTTGTAATTTCTTTTAATTTATTTGGTGAATTTAACAATTTTGATGACTGGGATGCAGAAGAGGAGAGAAAACAAAAGTAGCCGAGCAGAGCTGAGCGGACTAGAATATCCCCCGTTACCAAGGAAACTGAGTTATGGCTTGTTAAAAAACTTTGTAACTTACCAGGTTACAACTGCTGCAGACGAGAGATTAAATAGTCCGCTCAGCTATGAACTAATGACTAAACTAATGATTTCAACTGAAAACACATTAAAGCATGAATAACTGATTTAATATTTATGTTTTTTGGTAAGTGGCCGTGGTATAAGCAGGATAATGACCTTCGAGCTGTACATTAACATAAATATATATATATATATATACATATATACACTTTGCAGAGGCAAACCGGTTCACGCCCCCACGTCATCCATATATTTCTGATAATGTACAGCTCGTCGGGCATTATCCCTTATGTATTGAACAGTTATTAAAGTAGGTATGGCTGTTTCATAAGTAAGCTTATTGAAACTCGTCTTGTTATACAGTGGGGAGAACAAGTATTTGATACACTGCCGATTTTGCAGGTTTTCCCACTTGAAAAGCATGTAGAAGTCTGTCATTTTTATCATAGGTACTCTTCAACTGTGAGTGATGGAATCTAAAAAAAAAATCCAGAAAATCACATTGTATGATTTTTAAGTAATTAATTTACATTTTATTGCATGACATAAGTATTTGATACATCAGAAAAACAGAACTTAATATTTGGTACAGAAACCTTTGTTTGCAATTACAGAGATCAGACGTTTCCTGTAGTTCTTGACCAGGTTTGCACACACTGCAGCAGGGATTTTGGCCCACTCCTCCATACAGATCTTCTCCAGATCCTTCAGGTTTCGGGGCTGTCGCTGGGCAATACGGACTTTCAGCTCCCTCCAAAGATTTTCTATTGGGTTCAGGTCTGGAGACTGGCTAGGCCACTCCAGGACCTTGAAATGCTTCTTACGGAGCCACTCCTTAGTTGCCCTGGTTGTGTGTTTCGGGTCGTTGTCATGCTGGAAGACCCAGCCACGACCCATCTTCAATGCTCTTACTGAGGGAAGGAGGTTGTTGGCCAAGATCTCGCGATACATGGCCCCATCCATCCTCCCCTCAATACGGTGCAGTCGTCCTGTCCCCTTTGCAGAAAAGCATCCCCAAAGAATGATGTTTCCACCTCCATGCTTCACGGTTGGGATGGTGTTCTTGGTGTCGTACTCATCCTTCTTCTTCCTCCAAACACGGCGAATGGAGTTTAGACCAAAAAGCTCTATTTTAGTCTCATCAGACCACATGACCTTCTCCCATTCCTCCTCTGGATCATCCAGATGGTCATTGGCAAACTTCAGACGGGCCTTGACATGCACTGGCTTGAGCAGGGGGACCTTGCGTGCGCTGCAGGATTTTAATCCATGACGGCGTAGTGTGTTACTAATGGTTTTCTTTGAGACTGTGGTCCCAGCTCTCTTCAGGTCATTGACCAGGTCCTGCCGTGTAGTTCTGGGCTGATCCCTCACCTTCCTCATGATCATTGATGCCCCACGAGGTGAAATTTTGCATGGAGCCCCAGACCGAGGGAGATTGACCGTCATCTTGAACTTCTTCCATTTTCTAATAATTGCGCCAACAGTTCTTCTCATCAAGCTGCTTGCCTATTGTCCTGTAGCCCCGTGATTCCCAACCCCCGGTCCCCGGACCGGTACCGGTCCGTAGAGCCGTTACTACCGGGCCGTGGAATGGCTTGTGTTCCGATCATAATTAGGGCTGCAACGATTCGTTGACGTTGTCGACAAAAAGCGATAATCAAAATTGTCGGCAATTGTCACCAGACGTTTTTTTCCCAATGGAGTGAGGCATCTCACTTCACTTCACCTCATACAATCTCTGCCGACAGCCGCGCTGCAGGACGTCTCAGCGCAGCCTTTTCTCTTTTTTGCGTCTCAGCGCAGCTGCGGGTAACAAAACTTGGCACTGGCGGTTCTAGGATTTTTCTGAAACAGGGGCCATTATGGGGCCAAATGTAACCTTCAGGGGCCAACGGTATTAAGCCCCTTTCAGGAGGGCGCAAAGCGGCGACCGCCGCCGGCTTTCCCATTCATCGTGTATGTGCTACCGCAGCGCAAGAGTGGACCGCTCTGCTGGCGAGCTTGGCAGCGCGCGAGAGGCCACCTGCCACGGGCGTTTCACCTGCCTGCGTCTGAATTGAACATTTTTTAATTTCATCGCGCTGTGAGGGCATCTCGGTGCGACCAATAGGAGAGAAGATGGTTGTCATCCTGCTGAGGACCCACTCCAAAACAGGCTGTCAAACTGCTCCCTGTTCAATCTGAAGTAGACCTGGTCATCATGGAGCTGTAGCTCCAACGAGCCTGGATTCCCCCAAATCCTGTCTTCTCATGAGGTTTTCATGGAGGGTCCATGAAATCCTCATGAGAAGACAGGATTTGGGGGAATCCTTGCTGCTGCTGCTCGTCTCCTCCTCAGAAGAACTAAAGCCAGGGCTTTTCTTTGAAGCAGGGACAGATACATTTTGCAAATTGAGCTATAGCTATACTGTATGTCCAAACCAGTGGGAAAAGGGCGCCAGATCGGAAACACTTTTTTCGGTCGCCTAGCAACAAACAGTACTGGAGTTGAGGGGGGATGAGGGGGGGTGGCATCCCCCCTGAAATAAAAACGGTCCAAATCATCCCCCCCTGAAATAAAAACGGTCCAAATCATCCCCCCTGAAATAAAAACGGTCCAAATCATCCCCCCCTGAAATAAAAACGGTCCAAATCATCCCCCCCTGAAATAAAAACGGTCCAAATCATCCCCCCTGTAAAACTGCCATCCCTCCTTTCCATCTCTTATGTCATTTCATCAATGAATGTGGTTTTACTGCTATTTCAACATTTAGAGTCATCACCAGAAAAATAACTTATTTGACAATTTTCACCTGTTTCAAGTAAATTTTCACTTGAAATAAGTAGAAAAATCTGCTAGTGGGACAAGATTTATCTTCTCATTACAAGCAAAACAATCTTGTCCCACTCGCAGATTTTCCTACTTATTTCAAGTGAAAATTTACTTGAAACAGGTGAAAATTGTTGTTTTTTATTTACTTTTTGTATGAACAGCAGCAAAGTTGAATAAAATATCTATTTTTCATTGAAGTAGCCATCTTTCTCGTGTTTATTATCATTTGCCACATAATTAAAGCAACCTCATACTAAATTTAAGAAAACAATTTTTGCATTTTTTTGTCATATAATTAGGTTAGGTTCAGTCTGCTGCAGAGATGAGCGGACCTCAGCAAACCTCCATGAGCCGTTTCTTTACTGGTTGTTCGAGTAAAAGAAATAGTGATGAACAAGTGGAAAATCCTACCAAAAAGAAAAGCAAAAGCTTTAATCGCAAGTACGACATTATGTATATAAAATACGGATTTGTTGCAACGGGCGATTTGGAGGCGCCAAACCCACTATGTATTTTATGTGGAGAAACGCTCGGCAACGAAGCAATGAAGCCATCCAAGCTTCAAAGACACTTAAATACAAAACATCCTTCTCTCAAAGACAAACCAGTGGATTTTTTCGAAAGGAAAAAACGTGAGTTAGATTTGCAGAAACAAGTTTTAAAGGCCACAACATCAGCTAACGTCGCTGATGATAGCCTGCATTTTAAAATGCATTGTTTTTTTCTGAAATGTTTATTAAAATTGACATAAATTGTCAACCGGTCCCTGAGCTTTTTGTTTATACTTCTGCTGGTCCTCGGCACAAAAAAGGTTGGGGACCCCTGCTGTAGCCCATCCCAGCCTTGTGCAGGTCTACAATTTGATCCCTGATGTCCTTACACAGCTCTCTGGTCTTGGCCATTGTGGAGAGGTTGGAGTTTGTTTGATTGAGTGTGTGGACAGGTGTCTTTTATACAGGTAACGAGTTCAAACAGGTGCAGTTAATACAGGTAATGAGTGGAGAACAGGAGGGCTTCTTAAAGAAGAACTAACAGGTTTGTGAGAGCCGGAAGTCTTACTGGTTGACAGGTGATCAAATACTTATGTCATGCAATAAAAGATTCTGTCACTTACAGTTGAAGAGTACCTATGATAAAAATTACAGACTTCTACATGCTTTGCAAGTGGGAAAACTTGCAAAATCGGCAGTGTATCAAATACTTGTTCTCCCCACTGTATGCATGAATGTTATATATATATATATATATATATATATATATATATATATATATATATATATACGGGACAAATCGCGTCCCGTATTAGTTTAATACGGTGTAGCAATATATATATAATATAGCAATATCCTAATATAACATAATTTGTATAAAATACTATAACATATAACCAAATTATATCACCATACTATTATATATTACAATATAATACTATAGTTTAACATGCCAAGAGATAAATCAGGCTTAACGCGAGCGCATTGTCAGTTTTCTTTTCGTCTTTTCAACTGAGCACGCAAACACAAACTGAGGGTGCAATGCTTGCTTATGCACCCTCGTAGAACCGGGCCTGGCATAATATATGTCCGTATTGGTTCAATACGGAACTTTTAATTCCCAATTCCCAGCCACTACCTGGAGGTGAAGCCCGAGTCCTCCCCGCTGTCTGGCACATAGAAAGATCTGGGCACAGACGCAGCAGGTCCTGTTGTCCCGCCACAAAGATTTTGCCGGCCTTAATGTTTCCTGTGTTTTATTTTGTTATTATTGATCAATTTAGCGTTGATGTGTGTGTGTGACAGACGTGTGTTTGGGGCGTTAATGAAAATACGGGACGCAACATTTTTTTCTCAAATAAAGGACAATTCCGTATTTTACGGGACGGGTGGCAACCCTACTTGCAAGTCTTCTTTTATTTGCCGTATCCAGGCTAAAATGCTCCCGAACATTTGAAGTTTTGTTACCCGCAGCTGCGCTGGGACGCAAAAAATTAAAAAAAAAAAAAAAAAAAGGCTGCGCTGAGACGTCCTGCAGCGCGGCTGTCGGCAGAGATTGTATGAGGTGAAGTAAAGTGAGATGCCTCACTCCATTGGGAAAAAAAACGTCTGGTGAGAATTACCGACAATTTTGATTATTTTTTGTCGACAACGTCGACGAATCGTTGCAGCCCTGCATCCTCAGTTTGTGTTTGCGTGCTCAGTTGAAAAGACGAAAAGAAAACTGACAATGCGCCTGCGTTAAGCCTGATTTATGGTTCCGCGTTAAATCGACGGCATGGCTACGGCGATGGGTACGCGGCGACGCGCACCGTACGTTTGCGTCCCCACGTATCCTACCCCGTAAACTCTGCGTTGGTGCAACGCGGAACCATAAATCAGGCTTAACGCAGGCGCAGTGGACGTCACTCATCTCCGTGCAGCAGTTTCCTGCAGCAGCAAGACGCTGCTCTCTGATTATGGCTCACAGTTTATGAAAACCCCAAATAAAAAATAAATTAGAGAATATTTTATGAAATCAATAAACAATTCCATCATCAACATTATAACAAATAAAGGTTCAAAATATCATGCTTTGCATGTAATAAGACTAGGTAATATATTAGTTTCACCTTTTAAGTTGAATTATTGAAATAGATTAACTTTTACACCAAATTCTAGTTGAATTATTGAAATAGATTAACTTTTACACCATATTCTAGTTGAATTATTGAAATAAGTTAACTTTTACACCATATTCTTCACCTGAAGCATTTTTTTGTCATATAATTTCATCCAAAACTTGTATAAATCGAAATGTGTTTCGTTGAGTGGCAGCCCTGTCATGGCTTGGCGGACAATAAGTTCTGGTACCCGACCGGACTGAACAGCGCAATGCACAGGTGCTGCAGGTTAGGTACAGTCTGCTGCAGAGATGAGCGGACCTCAGCAAACCTCCATGAGCCGTTTCTTTACTGGTTGTTCGAGTAAAAGAAATAGTGATGAACAAGTGGAAATCCTACCAAAAAGAAAAGCAAAATCTTTAATCGCAAGTACGACATTATGTATATAAAATACGGATTTGTTGCAATTGGCGATTTGGAGGCGCCAAACCCACTATGTATTTTATGTGGAGAAACGCTCGGCAACGAAGCAATGAAGCCATCCAAGCTTCAAAGACACTTAAATACAAAACATCCTTCTCTCAAAGACAAACCAGTGGATTTTTTCGAAAGGAAAAAACGTGAGTTAGATTTGCAGAAGCAAGTTTTAAAGGCCACAACATCAGCTAATGTCGCTGCAACGAGGGCTTCATATCTCGTTTCTCACCGGATTGCAAAAGCTAAAAAGACCTTTTCAATTGGAGAGGAGCTAATACTGCCCGCTGCAAAATACATCTGCCTCGAACTTTTGGGGGAAAAAGCAGCTGGCAAAGTGTCGCAGAGGTCTGGCAATTGAAATTGAAAGGCTGTTATTTTCGTAAAATGAGTCGCCACCTGTTGGTGGATAAATATATGCACCTGAAACCATTGTAAAGTTAGTAAAACAATGATAGCCTGCATTTTAAAATGCATTGTTTTTTTCTAAAATGTTTATTAAAATTGACATAAATTGTCAACCGGTCCCTGAGCTTTTTGTTTATACTTCTGCTGGTCCTCGGCACAAAAAAGGTTGGGAACCCCTGCTTTAAACGTTTGGACAAGTTTGAAGTGTTGCCTCCTTTTGCGAGACTCACTTTGTCGCACCGCTTGCACTGCGGTGCATCTGGGTTCAGTGGTTCGCCCTTATCGCTCGGTTTGAACCCGAAATATATCCACACCGTACTTCGGGCCCCCATTTTGTCCACAAGTACGGGCTTTTCTGCAGCTGCCATCTCCTATTTATTTCAATTTTATTTCAACCCGCTCTGTCTGTCTAACACGCGACTTCTCGTTTCTCTCTTTTCCTCCGTCTAAACATGCGAGTGGGAGGGGGAGGCGGCTCTGCTTCTGCAACTACGTCACACTCGCGGACCTCGCCGTGCTTAAAGAGACAGGCTCCAATTTACCAATTCGTTTGCATACAAAAAATATATAAAAGTACCGTTTGTTTTTAAATGCTGGTATAGTACCGTTTTCAAAACTCTAGTACCGCGGTACTATACTGGTACCGGTATACCGTGCAACCCTACCCTCCAGACCTCTACAGGAGACCCTCCACACCTCTACAGGAGACCCTCCACACCTCTACAGGAGACCCTCCAGACCTCTACAGGCGACCCTCCAGACCTCTACAGGAGACCCTCCACACCTCTACAGGAGACCCTCCAGACCTCTACAGGAGACCCTCCAGACCTCTACAGGAGACCCTCCACACCTCTACAGGAGACCCTCCACACCTCTACAGGAGACCCTCCAGACCTCTACAGGAGACCCTCCAGACCTCTACAGGCGACCCTCCAGACCTCTACAGGAGACCCTCCACACCTCTACAGGAGACCCTCCACACCTCTACAGGAGACCCTCCAGACCTCTACAGGAGACCCTCCACACCTCTACAGGAGACCCTCCACACCTCTACAGGAGACCCTCCAGACCTCTACAGGAGACCCTCCAGACCTCTACAGGCGACCCTCCAGACCTCTACAGGAGACCCTCCACACCTCTACAGGAGACCCTCCACACCTCTACAGGAGACCCTCCAGACCTCTACAGGAGACCCTCCACACCTCTACAGGAGACCCTCCACACCTCTACAGGAGACCCTCCAGACCTCTACAGGAGACCCTCCACACCTCTACAGGAGACCCTCCACACCTCTACAGGAGACCCTCCAGACCTCTACAGGAGACCCTCCAGACCTCTACAGGAGACCCTCCACACCTCTACAGGAGACCCTCCAGACCTCTACAGGAGACCCTCCACACCTCTACAGGAGACCCTCCACACCTCTACAGGAGACCCTCCAGACCTCTACAGGAGACCCTCCAGACCTCTACAGGAGACCCTCCAGACCTCTACAGGAGACCCTCCAGACCTCTACAGGAGACCCTCCAGACCTCTACAGGAGACCCTCCAGACCTCTACAGGAGACCCTCCAGACCTCTACAGGAGACCCTCCACACCTCTACAGGAGACCCTCCAGACCTCTACAGGAGACCCTCCAGACCTCTACAGGAGACCCTCCAGACCTCTACAGGAGACCCTCCAGACCTCTACAGGAGACCCTCCAGACCTCTACAGGCGACCCTCCAGACCTCTACAGGAGACCCTCCAGACCTCTACAGGAGACCCTCCAGACCTCTACAGGAGACCCTCCAGACCTCTACAGGCGACCCTCCAGACCTCTACAGGAGACCCTCCAGACCTCTACAGGAGACCCTCCAGACCTCTACAGGAGACCCTCCACACCTCTACAGGAGACCCTCCACACCTCTACAGGAGACCCTCCACACCTCTACAGGAGACCCTCCAGACCTCTACAGGAGACCCTCCAGACCTCTACAGGAGACCCTCCACACCTCTACAGGAGACCCTCCAGACCTCTACAGGAGACCCTCCAGACCTCTACAGGAGACCCTCCAGACCTCTACAGGAGACCCTCCAGACCTCTACAGGAGACCCTCCAGACCTCTACAGGAGACCCTCCAGACCTCTACAGGAGACCCTCCAGACCTCTACAGGAGACCCTCCAGACCTACAGAGCTTACGCTGTTGCCGTGACGCCATCATGAACCCTTCGAACTTCTCCGTCACTCCATTTCGCCTCGGTGCAATACCTGCCCCAGAGCGCTAGTTGAGCGCTAGTTTTTCCCGTCACAGTGAATCAAAGAGATAAGGACAACTATTGTGCAAAAAAACAAAACAACCTCGACCTGTAGTTCCATTTTTTGGGAGGTGCAGGTCAGGCTACGGCGTAGGCTACGGAGAGTCTCCCATGTAGCCGCGTACCCTACGGCGCAGGCTCTGAGTTGATTTAACGCAGAACCAGAATTCAGCCTTTAGTGTGGGCACAGCCGTATTGCTGTGCAATTTGGCTGTCCGGAAACATTATTTTCCAACAGTGGTCCTGCATGATCGGCTCTGGACAAAAGCAAACTGTGCTTTACAATGAAGTTTGTAAACGGTGTCCCTGCCCGGATGGTCCTCAGGTCTTGCTCTCCAAGAACGTGGATCTTCGGTACAGAGGCAATGGCACTCTCTAGTTTTTTGTGTTTAGTGCGCAGATCTTAAATGACAAGTCTAGTGACAACTTAACTGAAACTAGATGCAATGCGAGATCAAACAATATGCGTAATTTATAAGATAGAATCGTACAAGCGTACTAGGAGGTCAAAATGGGTGCTATGTACACAAAATGCGTACGTGTTGGCAGGTCTGTGGTAGACATCACTATGATCCTGGTTTACACTTTTTATTTACATCTTAAGCCTGAATTATGGTTCTGCGTCAAACCAACGCAGAGCACACGCCGTCACCGTCGTGAACCTTCGGACTTCTCTGTCACTCCATTTCTCCGCGGTGCAGTTCCCCCCATGACCGCCAATTCACGATCTTTTCCTGAATGGTTTATCCGACTTTTCCGGTCACAGTGACTCAAAGAGATAAGGACAACTATTGTGGAAAAAAAAAAAAGAAATCACACATACACGAAGAAAAGAGCGCTGAAAGTTCACGACTGCTTCAAACCGGAAACCGGAAATGCATTGCTTCCAAGCAAACCAATCACAGCCCTCTCGTCTGCGTCGCCTCGACGCGTAGTTATTAGGGGTGTAACGGTATTTGTATTCGTCCCGTCCCGTCACGGTACGGGCGTCACGGTTCGGTGCACGCAGTCATACGGCGAATACGTCTGACTGAGTAAAAAAATCAATAAAAAAATCAATGTCTGAGTCAGTCCCCAGGTGGCGGTAATGCGCCTAAAAGCTGCCAGCAACCGCCCTTACGGAAAAAGAAGAAGACGAAGAAGAAGAAGATGCAACAAACAGATGCAACAAACTGAAGAAGAAAGTCGCATGTCAAGTGTAGAAATAGAGCTAGGGGAGCCGCCTGCTTCGTTTAAATCAGGAGCATAGGCGCCGAATTATGTTTTTGCCGAGGTCGGCGGCGCGCAACAGGGCACACGGCGCGCAAAGCTGGCGGCAGACCCTGCACTCTAGCGCCGAGGCATCACATACACAATGAATGGCAAAGCCGGCGGCGACTGCCGCTGTGCGCCCTGTGTGAAAACCGCTTTAGCCAATCAGTGATTGTTGACCGTGGGAGCTCGGCCATCTCCCCGAAGCACTCACGGTTCCTGTGCGATAAGTCAGTGGAAACGCATCACCCTGATATGCCCATCACCGGAGGTAGGAAAAACAAAACAGCTGCCCAACAACTTATCCCCGCTGCTTTTAAGAAGCGTCTAGATGTGAAAGCAGACAGGGCCAAAGACATTACCGAAGCAATTGGTGTGTACTTTTCAAAATCTATGCACCCATATGCAGTAGTAGAGGAGTATTTATTAAAAGTGCTCGAGCCTCGTTACAATGTCCCATCCCGCGCTTACATAAACCAGTCCGTGGTAAAATTAAAAACACTAATGCACAAGTTAAATGTTTTATTCTATTTATTTTACACTTTAATAAGAGATGCTTTTTAGTTTTGTAGCCAATTGAACACACTTTAACTTTCAAATGCTATGATCAAAATAAAGGAAGAAAAAACTCGTCTTATACATTTGGGACTTTTTGTATTTTTTTTCCCGTTGTACCGAACCCGTACTGAACCGTGACCTCTAAACCGAGGTACGTACCGAACTGTGACTTGTGTGTACCGTTACACCCCTAGTAGTTACAATTTTCGGGAAGTGACGTCAATGACGGCGTGTGGTCTGCATCGACGCGTACCAATCGCCGTAGGCACGGCGTCGTTTTGACGCAGAACCATAACTCAAGCTTTACACAGCATCAAACTTTATTGGAATTGCTACGGTGATGGCGTGTGCGTTATCGTACCGGATGCAGCTGTACGGCAGAGACGGGGATCTGCGTGGCGACAGGAGGAAGAGAAGTGAGGAAGACCTGGGGGACGGCAGCTGGAAGACATCATCGTCATGTTCATCACTGAAAACAAGCGTGATCATGCTCCGACCAAACCCGCATCTCCAACCGTCCTACCTGGGTCGTGTGATTGGCCATGGCCCGTTGGGGGGAAAGTATTGAGGACGGTGAGGCTGCCGTCGCCCAGTGAGGGCGTCGGGGAGGCGTACATCACCGTGGTCCCGCCGGGGTACATCATGTGACCTGGAGGACGATAAGGAGACAGGAAGGAAGGTGGTGGTCTGTTAGCTTGTAACCCAGAAAACCCATCAGCCACCCTTTCACACTGGCCACAGTTACATGTTTTTTAATTCAGAATTAATTATTCAGAATTAAATAATTCCAAATTAAACTATTTTCCTTCAGGTTTACTTAATTCTGAATCGAGGTTTACATGGAAAACACGTTTGATGGTCTTTCTCCAATTCCTCTCCAGGTCTGGGGGTTGGGAAGGTTCTGATTGGATAGGGGGGCGGACCGGAAGTTAAACTACCGGAAGAAAAACTAACTTAGCCGCTACAACTTTGAAAAGCTCACCATTTTGATGTTTCCTGTTTCCATCTGTTCTTTTAATGATTTCTATTTATTAAATAAATGGTCTCTGCTCTTGACCAGCGTTTACTGCGTGCTGCATCTTGAAACTTTGTTTGGAAAACCAGCCCAGCGTGGAATATAAGCGTCATGGAGACAGACGGGCGAGGGAACGCGCAGAAAGAAAGACCGGAATTAATTTAAAGAGGAATGAGTGTAAACATGATCGCGGAATTATTCTATTAAGATTTAACATCGGAATAAACCAGCCACTTACTTTGGAATTAAGTTTAATTCGGAATGGCCATTTTTATTCAGAATTTGGTGTTTACATGGTAATTTTTACTCATTTTAAATCGGATTTAATTTGAATTCTGAATTAAACTTCCCATGTAAACGCACTGATTAAAAGCACTAAACCAAATCAGATCCTGGACCAGAACTGATTCTGATCTGATTCAGGATCTATTCTGCGCTACGCTCTCACCTGTGGAGGAGGCGGAGCCATGTATGTCAGAGCTGCTCTGATTGGTCGAGACTTGACTGCCGGGATGGACCTGGATGGTCTGTAGCTGCTGAGAGATACCAGCTCCTACACACACACACACACACACACACACACACACACACACACACACACACACACACACACACACACACACACACACACACACACACACACACACACACACACACACACACACACACACACACACACACACACACACACACACACACACACACACACACACACACACACACACACACACACACGTTGGGGTCTCCACAACAGCGTGTCATCAGGTACAGGTGTCTGAGGTGAGTGGGTGTGGCCTACTGACCTGACAGGGACATGGTGGCCGGCAGGCGGAGCAGCGTGGTGGGCTGTGTGGGCGGAGCTTGTAGGGAGCCAGAGGGGGCCGCGGACCCCTGGATGGTCACAGACTGGCCCTGGAGCTGGCTCAGGGGGATGGTGTGAGTGCCGGGGGGCAACGAGCCACCTGCAAACAGGCGGCGCCACAGAAAGGTCACGAGCAGCAAGCAGGGAAGAAGACGCCAAGAGCCAATTAGGTTGAGTGGAAGTGAGAAGAAATGAGTGCAGCAGTACACCTGCAGCAGGTGGAGGTGAGGTGGGGACACACCTGTCTCACGGGTAGCAGGTGTCCCAGGATGGACACCTGCCAATCCCGGCCAATCACTGATCCACATGTGCAGGTGTGACGTACAGCAGGGGAAGCCCTATCACCTACCTGACATCAAGGTGATTCCTCCAGGAAGAACCACACCTGTGGACGTCTTCAGCAGCGTCCCGTTGGTGGAGGAGGACGGCTGCCAGGAGGGGGCGCTGGTCTGCACCGAGGAGGAGGAGGACGTGGGTTGAGTGGTGGACGCTAGGCTGAAGGTGGGTTTGGTTAGATCCTGCAGAGAGGAGGAGGAGGAGGCTCAGGATGAAGAGACGTCTTCACACTGAGTGCGTTTGCATGGGAAGTTCAATTCCTCTTTCATTCAGAACTCAAATTAAATCCCATTTAAAATGAGTACAAATTACCATGTAAACACCTAATTCCAAATGAAAATAGCCATTCCAATTTTAAATCTGAATAGAATAATTCCGCGATCATGTATACACTCATTCCTCTTTAAATTCATTTTGGTCTTTCTTTCTGCTCGTTCCCTCGCCCGTCTGTCTCCATGACGCTTATATTCCACGCTGGGCTGGTTTTCCTAACAAAGATTCAAGATGCAGCACGCAGTAAACGCTGGTCAAGAGCAGAGACCATTTATTTAATAAATAGAAATCATTAAAAGAACAGATGGAAACAGGAAACATCAAAATTGTGAGCTTTTCAAAGTTAGTTTTTCTTCCGGTAGTTTAACTTCCGGTCCCCCCCCTATCCAATCAGAACCTTCCCAACCCCCAGACCTGTAGGGGAATTGGAGAAAGACCATCAAACGTGTTTTCCATGTAAACCTCAATTCAGAATTACTATTTCCATGTAAACTTGAAGGAAAACAGTTTAATTCTGAATAATTTCATTCAGAATAATTAATTCAGAATTAAAAAACATCATGTGACCGTGGCCAATGACGCCTGCTTTGTCTCTGTGCCTAAAAACTGTCCAAATAAAAAAGTGTGGGTGCGGGCGAGTGATTGAAACACTGATGAAACACTGGCGGAGCCACTGGTTCTGACCCGCTGGTTCTGACCCGCTGGTTCTGACCCGCTGAGTAGCAGAACTGGTGCTGATGCAGCAGAACTGGTGCTGAGATGCAGCAGAGTTGGGTCAGAGCGGGTCATGACTAGTGGAGAAGAGAGAATGGAGGAGCCTGTGAAAGCTGTTGGTCCAGTGAATGTGGAGTTTATGTTTCTAAAACGCCCCGACGGCCCCGTTGATGAGGGTCGAGTGACGGCCCCGTTGATGAGGGTCGAGTGACGGCCCCGTTGATCAGGGTGGAGTGACCTCTATTGTTCATGGAAAGGACTTTGCTCCCAGCCGAAGCAGCTCAGGTTTAGCCACATAAACGCAAAGAACCCGGTAGCGAGTGCAACCACAGCCAGCGTTAGCAACAACGATGTTGGCTATTCATCAAGCCACAGGAACGCTCTTCTCCAAAATAAACTCCTAAATAAAATAAGCCAAAATAAAGTACCGCATGCATGCGCAAGTCTGCAACCGAAAGGCTAGCAAATGTCCTTGCCAAGTGGATGTAAATGGCTAGGACTGCATCTGTTCCAGTCTGTTAAAAAAATAAATGAAGCACCTTTTTTTGTTATCCATCAATGTTTTGATCTGCCACAATAATGTGATGAATTTAAAAGGAAAACACCTCAAGTTGAGGGCTTTTTTCAGCAATTTTTAGGTGAGATTTAAAAAAAAGATTAATTAATGAAAGATCTTAATTAATTAATCGCAAAAAAAAAAAAAAAAAATTGTAATCGCTTGACAGCACTAGTTTGAAGCAACACCGGAGGGTTGATGTCGGGGCACCAACGCCCCAGGTTTCATTAAAAAAAAGATCCTCTTATACAAATGCCATGCTCCTTTTTCATGGGGATTCAGTCTGCAGCAATATTAAAATATTAAAAGGCTTGCAATATTTCAGTTGATTTGTAATGAATCCAGAATGTATGACATTTTTAGGGCCCGAGCACTTGCAGTGCAAAGGCCCTATTGTATTTGCAGGAATTATTATTATTATTATTATTATTATTATTATTATTCTGACAAAAGAAGTCCTTTTTGCCCCCCTAAACGTGCCCAAAAAGTCACCAAATTTTGCACCAAGCCAGGCCTGGTGAAAAATGTGATATTTAAAGCAACACTACGTAACTTTTCCACCTTAATATTATATTTCCAGAGTCATTGTGATGGTACATCAACTTCCAACAGGTTTAATGACACCTCTGTCATGGTCTGAGGGGTCTGTATCACCTTCACTGGCACTATGTAACTTTGAGGAGCATGGTAGGAACCATGCCACACTAAAAAACTACAAATCTTTACGGCTTCGACTGCTTTACGGCATACGTCACTTCCCCCTCCTTCCCGATTCGCAGTCGAGACGAAAATGGGCGGGGCTTGGAGCGCAGCTCCGCAGAAGCTGGTAACCCGTTGCTGTGTTGTGGCTGCAGCAGCTCCACACAACAGACTTGGGGAAAAGATCGCTAATGGTTTAACTTTTCACCGGTTTCCTGCTCGGAGGCAGAACCACGGAGATCAAGTATCTGAGATAACAGAGTAAAAGAGTGAAAGAGTCGTCAGCTCGCTTGGATCGCGGCTGTAACGACCAAACACCTTCCACACAGTACCACAAACACTCACACAGACCGGGGTCGGATCAAAACACGGGTTTTATTCCCCACTTCGCCAGCTAAACGCAGTTGCTGGCCAGCTCTTTGCGGTGCAATTAACCCCAATCTTCAGATAAAACTAGTTTGTTGAGGAAAAAATATTAACTCTTATTTGTAGCTGCAGAGGAAAAAAATAATCTCACGAGGAAAACAAAAATATTGCTCACACCTCGGGGCCTCTTCAACATAATATAGCAGTCAAAAAAAAAAAGAAAAGAGAAGTAAGAGGGATACAAAACATACTGTATGTTGTACTATTATACAAATTTATTGAAACACATGGCGAGTCAAACATTTACCAAAGCAGCTGCCAAACACTCCTAAACAAGGTAGCCGGAGACGGTGGTTCTGCAGAACCGTGGCAGTAAATCCTTCTAAAGAGTGGCGCTCCGACGAGGAGCTCCATTCTTTGATAGGGGATTTCATATGGATCCAAACCGTTAATATTTTCTCCATATACCGCTCCCTGGCTTCCTTGTTTAAGGTATCCCGGTAAATTCCAGTTCCTTTCCAGCAGTTTAACGTCTTTTTTTTGCGTTTCGTCTGTTCACTCTGTGAAACAGAAAAGCGTCCCGTCTTCATTCGCTATCAAAACAAATGCACGCGACGGGACAGGAGTTTTCTGGCAGTACGCGCTGATGCTCATGGGAAACGTAGTGTTCTTTCTGGTAAAGCACTGCCGCTTTTGTCCAAAAGATGCCGCCAAACTCAGAAAAGCTGAAAGTTACACTGCTTTAATGGTTTGGATTAATGGGAGTGGCAAAATGGCTGAACAGCGCCCCCTTGAAAACTTTGTGCCTCAAGCCTCACGATACGGTTTGACGTACATGCACGAAAATCGGTACACACCTGTATCATGGCGCAACTTGGCCTCATGCCCGAAACCGAACAGGATGTCGGCCATTTTGAATTAATCGTGTCATTTTGGCGAAATTCATGCCATTCCTTCGGCAATTAATACAGCCCGAACCGTAACGTGCCCCCAAGTGTGTTATACATCAAAATGTGCGTCTCTCCATCCTCCGACACCACGCATTACTTTTCTCTTTCAAAAGCGTCACTGTGGCGACGCTAGACGCCAAAAAGCGCGCCCAACCTTCATCTGATTGGTTCAGACAGAAAAAACTTTGCGCCTCAAGCCCCATAATACGCTTTGACGTACATGAACGAAAATCGGTACACACCTGTATCATGTCGCTACTTAAAGAAAAGTCTCTTGGCGCCATGGCCGAAACCGAACAGGAAGTTGGCCATTTTGAACATTCTGAATTAATCACGTAATTTTGGAGCAATATATTGCATTAATGTGCTCCAATACAGCAGGTCTCATCACTTTATTTTGAACACTGCCAAAACTCTAACTTAAAACGTAACTAGAACTTAAAATTTGCTTGACACAAATGACACTATTATGGCTGCTGCTACTACTAATAGCCTTGAAGTGCACTTTATATTATATTCCTTGTGGTACAAAAATGTCTTTTTGTTACTTTTGTATCAAATAAATATTTGATTAAGGAATACATTAAAATGTCCTTTGTATTTTATATAAGCAAAAAAAATTATGTTTGTATCTCAGATGGGGGAAAAACGCCGCTTATCAACTAATCGATGATCGATCGATAAGGTTATCAACTGTCAATTAATGAAATAATCGATAATTTGCATCCCTAGCTGTTATCAGTCCAATTGCGCTCACCTGTTGCGCTGAGCTGCGGCGCCTCGCTCGGACACGCGCATACACATGCACCTGCTCGCAGACGCACCTCTCAGCAGATGAACACAACAATAAACTACATTTTCTATTGGTAGTTATGAAAGGCAATCCACTGTCCAGAATAGTCTGTTGAGAAGGTTAGTCCAGCTGCCCTGTTTTCAGGAGATTTATACATTTTTTTTTTTTTTTTTAACATTATTATTTTTCCCCTTTCACCCGGGGCCGGATGAAGCCTGCTTGCGGGCCGGACCCGGCCCGTGGGGCCGTATCCCTGACATCCCTGTTTTAGAGGTTCTTAAAGGTTTGGACTCGGGCACCATTCAATTAAATGGGAAAGACTGCTTTACAGTGTACCAATGGCCAACGTGTTGGTTAATGGCTGTGCTCAGAGATTTGAAACTGCAGCGTGGCATCCGTCACAGTTGTCCCTTGCCCCCTTTATTGTTTGCCTTAGCCATTGAGCCCCCCGCAGACGCCATTATGTGTGCAAATAACAATAATGGGGTTTTTCTGCAGGATTAATTATGACAAACCTGAAGCTTTACCATGAGGTGATTTTGGTGATTGTGGTGCTCTGGTCAACTTCCCCTTTAAGTGGTCTGGTTTATTTATTAGGGTGGAAAGCTCAAGTTTAAACGGCCTATTGAAGCTTGGGTCATGCTGTAGTAACCCCTGAGAGGAAAGAAACACCATATTTCTATAAAAGAAATAGTGACCCTCAGTACATCTAGTACTGACGTGGGTATGAAGGGTGGAGGCTCTGCCGTCCCCCAGTCTCACCTTGCAAGCACCCTCCTCCGCCTCCGTCACCTGGTAGGTGAGGTCGGTCTCCTCGAAGCCCGTGGCGCTCATCCTCTGGTCAGAAGAGGGGTCTGAGCGAGGCGGCGAGTCCGGGGAGTTGAGGCAGGTCTGGATCAGAGCCTTCCCCGTCTCAGACGTGATCATGGGCTGCAGTTTCCTGGTGGCAAACGTGTACACGTGCCCCGTCTCGCTGGCCACCAGCAGCAGCACCTGAGTACCGGTCAGCGTGGACAGCTCGTATGCCTGCGGGGGGAAGGGGCAGAGGGTACAACAGGTGAGGAGACGGGTGTCACGGGGAGTCGTAGACTTGTGGTTACAGAGGTGATGGCAACAAAGATTAACCACTTTGGGCCCTTAACCCTAATGCCCCTTTCGCACTAGTCCCGCCTCAGCTCGGTTCTACCCGCCACGGCCCCGTCTTGCGCTTTTGCACTAGGGGCTGAGACGGGTAGAGCTGCTCCAAGCTGATACTATTTCTGTAACCATTCTGGCGAGGTTCTATCCGGGCTGAGCCGGGACTATTTCTGACCTCACCACCCTCCGCGCCACTGATTGGTCGGGGGGCGGGTCCGTCATCACCCTCCGTGCCACTGATTGGTCGGGGGGCGGGGCCGTCAGACGTTTGAATCAGGAAGCGGGAGTCAGCGCGAGCGCGACTCGTGGCTTGCGGCGATCTTATTATAAAGCGCAAAACGTCTGTTTGGTGATCCAATTCTGAGGTGCAGATGTTCATAAACCTGGTGGCTGAGGAGAGAATTAAAAAAGGGATGTAGACGGGCTGTTTTACTCTCAGCCGCTCGCGGCTCCAGCTGATTTCTGAACAGCGCCGACATGAACAAAGCGGTTGCGCAATCGAGTACGTCACAGCAGCTTCACCCCAACCTGCCCACTTCTCACCTGACTGTGGAAAAACAAACGGGGACAAAACGGGTAGAGGCGTGACGAGCCGAGTCGGGCCGAGTAAGGACTAGTGCAAAAGGGCCATAATTGCTCCCCGGGTGCTGGAGAAATGGCAGCCCACTGCTTCTAGTCTAACTAGCGATGGGTTAAAAGCAAAAGACATATTTCGGCGTGTGTGTTTGTAAAAAAGATGAATACTGACAAATAAAGACTACTTTATTACTTACAGGAGGCGGCCGCTGCCGTTCCCCCAGTGACCGGCAGGGATTCCCACTGAGAAAATAATGATTATTAACGGTTTGGATCCATATTAAATCCCTACTAAAGAGTGGAGCTCCACTCTTTAGAAGGATTTACTGCCGCAGTTCTGCACAACCCACGTCTTAGGCTACCTTGTTTAGGAGTGTTTGGCAACTGCTTTGGTAAATGTTTGACTCGCCATGTGTTTCAATAAATTAGTATAATAGTACAACATACAGTACATGTTTTGTATTACTCTTACTTCTCTTTTCTTTTTTTTTTGACTGCTATATTATGCGGAAGAGACTCCGAGGCGTGAGCAATATTTTTGTTTTCCTCGTGAGATTATTTTTTTCCTCTGCAGCTACAAATAGAGTTAATATTTTTTCCTATAACTAGTTTTATCTGAAGATTGGGGTTAATCGCAGCACAGAGAGCTGGCCAACAACTGCGTTTAGCTGGAGAAGTGGGGAATAAAACCTGTGTTTTGATCCGACCCCGGTCTGTGTGAGTGTTTGTTTGTGGTTTACTGTGGAAGGTTATGTTTGGTCGTCTTACAGCCGTGATCCAACCGAGCCGACGACTCTTTAACTCTTTTATCTCAGATACTTGGCCTCCATGGTTCTGCCTCTGAGCAGGAAAGCGGTGAAAAGTTAAACCATTAGTCCAGTATTAGTCCATTAATCCAGTCTAGAATATACAAACGCATGAACTAGTTTTCAAGGTCACTCAGCAGAGGATGTTCCTAATCTTTGATATTACGGAGATGGAAAATCACTGTTTTACAAACCTGATTAATTTAACCTGATTTAAACCACAAATCCACAAAATAACACCAAAGTTTCGCAACACCATGTAATCCCTTCCTAAAGTGTCTGGGACCAAAAATAATAACCTCGAACATTGATGCTGTGATTCTGGATTATACTTCCCAACGGCTGCATGTATAAACTGAACAAGATTGGTCCTAGCACTGAACCCTGCGGAACACCATAACAGACCCTTGACTGTTCTGAAGAAACCTCATGTACATGAACAAACTGGAACCTGTCAGATAGGTATGATTTAAACCAACGTAGAGCTGTCCCTTTAATCCCAACAACATGCTCTAACCTGTGCAGTAAGATGCTGATCTACAGTGTCAAAAGCAGCACTGAGGTCCAGTAGAACCAGTATGGACACTAATTCCTTATCTGAGGTCCAGTAGAACCAGTATGGATACTAATCCCTTATCTGAGGTCCAGTAGAACCAGTATGGACACTAATCCCTTATCTGAGGTCCAGTAGAACCAGTATGGACACTAGTCCCTTACCTGAGGTCCAGTAGAACCAGTATGGACATTAATCCCTTATCTGAGGTCCAGTAGAACCAGTATGGACACTAATCCCTTATCTGAGGTCCAGTAGAACCAGTATGGACACTAATTCCTTATCTGAGGTCCAGTAGAACCAGTATGGACATTAATCCCTTATCTGAGGTCCAGTAGAACCAGTATGGACACTAATCCCTTATCTGAGGTCCAGTAGAACCAGTATGGACACTAATCCCTTATCTGAGGTCCAGTAGAACCAGTATGGACACTAATCCCTTATCTGAGGCCATAAGAAGGTCATTCGTGACTCGAACCAGTGCTGTCTCTGTGCTATGATGCATTCTGAACCCTGACTGAAAGACTTCAAACAGATCATTTCTATACAAATAGTCACATAACTGGCTTGAAACTGCCTTTTCCAGAATTTTAGACACAAATGGAAGGTTGGAAATTGGTCTATAATTAGCAAAGATGTCTGGGTCAAGAGAAGGTTTTTTAAGTAAAGGTTTAATTACTGCCACTTTGAAAACCTGTGGTACATATCCTAAGTTTAGGGATAGGTTGATTTGGTCCAGTATTGTCGCACCAATAAGAGAAAAAACATTTTTGAATAGTGGAGTCGGGATGGGGTCTAACATACATGTGGTAGACTTAGCTCTTTTGATGAGTGAAGTCAGCTCAGGGAGGTCTATAGGATCAAAACAGTCTAGAGTCAAGTCAGAGCCTAGGGAAGTCGCTAAAACTGAAGAAACGCCCACAACCGGCTGGTTGATTTCTTCTCTAATTCTCCTGATTTTACTGTTAAAGTAGCTGACTCTTTGTCAGCCTGGCTACAGTGCTGAACAGAAAACGTGGGTTACTTTTGTTATCCTCTATCAATGTTGAATAATAAGCTGTTCTGGCTTTGCAAATGGCTTTTTTATATACTATAAGAATATCTTTCAATTCATGATAGGAGTCTACAGACTTACAAGAGACTTTCCATTTGACACACTTTTGGTTTCAACATGCAGATATCTGAATTATACCAAGGAGTTAAGAGATGGTTGGAGATCCTCCACCTGCAGGTTCCTCCACCTGCAGGTTCCTCCTCCTCTCACCTGCAGGTTCCTCTCACCTGCAGGTTCCGTCTCGTGCAGGTTCCTCCACCTCCTCCACCTCTCACCTTCTTCATGATGCCGGTCTTCCTCTTGCTGAACGTGGTGTACCGCCTCAGTTTGTTATCTATAAACTCCATCTTGATCTTGACCCTCCCCCGGGTCTTCTTCCCGGGTTTGACCCCCGCCACCCCCGGGCTGACCTCGCAGTAGGTCCCGGCCCGGCCCCCGGGGCTGAGCGGTGGCTGGCCGGGCTCCCTGTCGCTCCTCTCCCGCTTCACGCCCCTCCGGTCCCCCCGGTCCCCCCGGTCCCCGCCGGAGCCCGCCGTGTCCTCGTCGGAGTCGGACTCCTGCTCCGAGCCGCTGTACACCACCTCGGTGCTGTACTCCCTGTCCTCGAACCGGCCCCCGTCGGTCTCGGAGGCGGAGCTGGGTCCGGTCCTGGTGCCCATCCTTACCGCCTGGTCCGCCGGTGGTCTGCCCGGGATCGGAGCTCGGAGGCCGGGCAGAGTTGGTGGTCCGCCCCGCTGGCGGCTAACGGAGCTAACGGGCTAACGGCTTCACTTCAGCAACAAGTAGATCCGCGGGGGGCCACGGACACGACCTGGTTAACATGAGCGGGGGAAACATGCGGCACTTTCACGAACTTGGAGCACTTAGATTTAAAAACAATCAGAGAATAAAGTTATAAAGTTGTTTTGTACAGTTACAGCAAGGCCCTGCCCCCAAAGATCACTCCGCTCCACATAAGGAAATGACGAGCGGCGCTCCTTAGATCCTTCCGCTTCAAAAGATAGGTCCCGTTTTCAACACAACTGCTTCAACATTGCTTTACTACAGCAGCGTATATTTTATTGTACATGTTATATTCATGATTGCTATTTATTGTGATGCTAGAAAGGTATGGATCTAACGAGTGTTGAGCGCAGTGATACAGCCTCGGACGTGTTTGTGGAACTACTTTCCTCCATATAAAGAAAGGCGCTTCCTTTTATGGCGCCGCTGTTCCGTATATGGTCACTTCCGGCAGAACTTCAGCCTGAAAAAACACGTGGAGGGAAGAAGACATTTCTACCCAAATTAACAACAATCTGTCAGTCCCGAGAAAACCACTCTAACGTTTCAGTCACACTGGGACGAATGCACAAAAGCTACTTCATACGTTTGTTGATCCAAGATGACTTTCCATCCCTTATTAGAAGGATGTTCATAGTAGGCCTATATTTCCAGATTGAAAATGAAAGCCTAATTTATGCCTCTCCTCGAATCGACGGCATTGCGGGTCAAAGCATCCCTGTTAACACAGAGCTTTGAGTAGGACAAAGCGTGTTGGATATTGTTGAAGCTAGTCTGCAAGGAAGTCAAGGCAGTGTCCAGGAAGGGACTGGATGTGTACAAGATGGTATCGTCATCGGCATATAAATGAATGTGCGAACTGCCTGCAGCAGAAGCAATGTTGTTTATATAGATTTTGAATAGGGTTGGACCTAGAATGGACCCCTGAGGAACACCTTTAGACAGGGGCAGTTGGTCAGACAGAAATCCCTCAGCTCTTACAGACTGTACACGACCAGAGCAGTAGCTGTTGAACCATGCCAAGCAGTTTTCAGAGAGACCAATGTCTTTAAGCCTGTCGAGAAGGATGCTGTGATCCACAGAGTCGAACGCTTTTGCCAGGTCAACAAACACAACACAACGTATTCCTTCTTGTCGATGGTACATATGATGTCATTTAACACCTTAAGTGTTGCCGTGACACAACCATGGCCGGATCTAAAGCCAGACTGCATGGGGGTGAGAATATTGTTGGACTCCAGGTGGTGGGTGACCTGTTTGTTATCTAACTCCTCAAAAACTTTTGATAGGCAAGGTAAGATGAAGATTGGTCTGTAACAGTTTAGGTCTAAGTTGTCTCCCCCCTTTGAAAAGAGGGGTTGTGTGTGTGTGATCGATTTGGAGAGTAGGGAGGGGAGGAGGTGTATGTGTGTGTTCAGACAGTGACTGTCTGAGGGAAGAAGCTATTCCTGAGTCTATTTGGGCTTGTTTTGATTGACCTGTAGTGTCTGCCTGAGGGCAGCAGGTCAAACAGATGAAAGGCAGGGTGGGTGCGGTCTGTGATTTCTCAGATTACTCTGCAGTTATGGGGTGTATCAGTGATGGACCAGATACCTAGTGGACCGTTCTGTGGCATGGTGTTGGAACAATCATCTCATCTTGGATGGAAACAAGACAGATGAGGGTGTATTGTGGGTTTTAGGAGATCCAGGATTAAGTTGACTAGCTTTTCTATCATTATAGAAGAGGTGGAGGTGGTGGAGGGGTATAAATACCTCAGTGTTCATCAGCAGACTGGACTGGAAATACAACACTGATGCTGTTTATAAGAAAGGACCAAACAATGAATTATGGGAAAAATCGTGGATCCCAGACTAAGGACAGAAGTGGACATTTGTGAACAGCCAACAGCGTGGTTTCATGCCAAGACAGAGTAACAGATGCTGTTTTTGCTTTGAAAGAGTACTACGGATGAAGGATTTGCTTTAAAAGAGTACTACGGATGAAGGATTTGCTTTAAAAGAGTACTACGGATGAAGTATTTGCTTTGAAAGAGTACTACGGATGAAGGATTTGTTTTAAAAGAGTACTACGGATGAAGTATTTGCTTTGAAAGAGTACTACGGATGAAGTATTTGCTTTGAAAGAGTACTACAGATGAAGTATTTGCTTTGAAAGAGTACTACGGATGAAGTATTTGCTTTGAGGACGTTGATGGAGAAGACCAGAAGAAGCTGGATCCGGATCCAGACCTGCGCGCCTCTGCTGACCGCCAGGGTCCGGATCCAGTTAGCACAACTGTTTAGGTAGTTATATTTATACATAAATGTAAACTATGTACACATATGTACTTGAATGTATACACAAACATATGTATATTTATTCATACATACATTATAAACATAAACATGTATATAATTTATATATGTAAATATTTATATATGTATATATACAGCTATTACATAAATACATATATATATGTACAGAAACACAAAAATAATATGATAAGAATAATAATAATAATATACTACTACTACTAATAATAATGATAATGATAATAATGTAATGTAATGGTAATATATAGTAATGTAATACTAATGATTTTAATGGTAAATTAACAACGAGTGCAGTTTCTATCATCGTTGGGTACTGCTACCAACACCGGGCTGTTTCATGTCCTGCTGTCCTCTGTACTTGGGGTTTTCATGGATACCTTTTGGGTGGGTGAGTTCAGTTTTGAGTTTAGTTCCTTTTGGTTACTTCTTTAGTATCACTGTAGCTCTTTTTGTTTAATAGATTACTTTCATCAACTTTCCCTAACCCCTGCCACAGTTGGGTCCTGCTTCCACTCTACAGTCTCCATACCGTGACACCAACCATTTCACTTCCAGGTTGAATCCCATGAACCCCACTAGGTTCCTGGTTCAGACCCCCAGATCCTCCACCGACCACTAGGTTCCTGGTTCAGGCCCCCAGATCCTCCACCGATCACTAGGTTCCTGGTTCAGACCCCCAGGTCCTCCACCGACCACTAGGTTCCTGGTTCAGACCCCCAGATCCTCCACCGACCACTAGGGGCCGGTTTCAGAGGGGTTCAGACTCCAGTTCTGTCAGAAACGTTCAGATACCAGTCCCACAGTCAGGACTCGGATACTCCTCTGGTCCTGCATGCAGTACTCAGAATTGGATCAATAAAACCAGCAGGACAAGAACCGTTGGAATCTTCCACCTGCTGACCTATCAGACAGCCAATCAGGAAGCTGTATCCATGGTGACCTGACTTGTGTTCCCACCGATCCTCCCTACGGTGTGCTGGTCTGATGCCAGCAGTCCTGATCAGACGCTGAACCAGGATCAGCAGCTAAATTTAGCCCAGATTAGTCCTTAGAAGGACGAGGTTTCAGCACCACATGCACCACAACGTCCACCAGACCAGAGGCAGGATGTCTCTGAGCAACTCTGCGGTGGACAGACCCCCTTGGAAGAACCACAGCTTCTCCCTGGGAGGGAGCCGAGACCCCCCTCTGTCTGACCAAGGAGAGACCATCATCGGAGTCTACCTACTGTTGCTGGGTAACAAGACACCTGTTAGACTCACCTTTGGAGGTTTGACTGCCAGACACTAAAACCTCATCTGATCGTAGCGTCCGTTCTTCAGAATCAGAATCAGAATCAGAAATAAGTTTATTGCCATGTTTGTTGAACACACTCAAGGAGTTTGTTGTGGTGATTGGTGCAGTACAAAGAGCAAATATATAATGAAAAGAGAGAATGTACAACATGAGAGAAAATGTACAACATGAGATTTTAAAGTGCCGGATATGAGTCCGTGCAAAGGTGACCTAGGATGTGCGTTAATGTAACGCATAAGATCAGGGTTGGAGTCTTTACGTTAATGTAACGTAGAGTGGAATGGGGGGACAGTCCGTGGTAGACGGGGGAGAGGGGGGGCCGGTAGTCCAGGGGGGACTGGGGCCTTGTTGATGAGGACAGCTGCAGTTGGTAAAAAAATGTTTTTGTGGCGTGAGGTTTTGGTCCTGATGGAGCGCAGCCTCCTGCCAGAGGGAAGAGTTTGGAACAGTTTGTATCCGGGGTGGGAGGGGTCTGCTGCAATCTTTCCTGCACCTTCAGGGTCCTGGAGGCTGCAGGTCCTGGAGAGATGGGAGATTGCAGCCAATCACCTTCTCTGCAGAGCGGATTATACGCTGCAGCTGCTCCTGTCCTTCACAGTGGCAGCAGCGTACCAGACGGTGATGGAGGAGGTGATGGAGGAGGTGAGGATGGACTCAATGATGGCCGTGTAGAACTGCACCATCATCTTTGGTAGGTTGAACTTCTTCAGCTGCCGCAGGAAGTACATCCTCTGCTGTGCTTTTCTGGTGAGGGAGGTGATGTTCAGCTCCCACTTGAGGTCCTGGGTTATGATGGTCCCCAGGAAGATGAGGGAGGTGATGTCCAGCTCCCACTTGAGGTCCTGGGTTATGAAGGTCTCCAGGAAGATGAGGGGGGTGATGTTCAGCTCCCACTTGAGGTCCTGGGTTATGGTGGTCCCCAGGAAGGTGAGGGAGGTGATGTTCAGCTCCCACTTGAGGTCCTGGGTTATGATGGTCCGCAGGAAGCGGTAAGACTCCACAGTGTCTGCTGGGGTGTCACACAGGGTGGTGGGGGCCGGTGGGGCTGCGTTCCTCCTGTAGTCCACTGTCTTTAGAGCGTTGAGCTCTAGGTTGTTCTGACCGCTCCAGCTCACCAGCTGGTCCACCTCCACCTGTAGATACCAGGTCACCAGCTGGTCCACCTCCCACCTGTAGGCGGACTCATCACCATCAGAGATGAGTCCAATGAGGGTGGTGTCGTCCGCAAACTTCAGGAGCTTGACAGACTGATGACTGGAGGTGCAGCTGTTTGTGTACAGGGAGAAGAGTAGAGGAGAGAGAACGCAGCCTTGAGGGGATCCGGTGCTGATGGTCCGAGGGTCAAAGACATGTTTCCCCAGCTTCACCCGCTGCTTCCTGTCAGACAGGAAGTCAGTGATCCACCTGCAGGTGGAGTCAGGCACGTTCAGCTGGGAGAGCTTGTCCTGGAGCAGAGATGGGATGATGGTGTTGAAAGCAGAGCTGAAGTCCATGAACAGGATCCTGGCGTAGGTTCCTGTGGAGTCCAGGTGCTGGAGGATGAAGTGCAGGGCCATGTTTACAGCATCATCTACAGACCTGTTGGCTCTGTAGACGAACTGCAGGGGATCCAGTAGTGGGTCGGTGATGTTCTTGAGGTGTGGCAGCATCGTCTACAGACCTGTTGGCTCTGTAGGCGAACTGCAGGGGATCCAGTAGTGGGTCGGTGATGTTCTTGAGGTGTTTACAGCATCGTCTACAGACCTGTTGGCTCTGTAGACGAACTGCAGGGGATCCAGTAGTGGATCGGTGATGTTCTTGAGCGCCTTGTGGCAGCACAAGGCGCTCAAAAGACTTCATTACCACAGAGGTCAGGACGACGGGTCTGTAGTCCTATGGTCCTTGGTCTTTCTTCTGTCCAACATTGCTTCAGGTCATTCAGGTTTTTGGACATTCATGTCTACTCAGCTCTCTGAAGGTTCACCACAGCAATTCAACCAGGTTCAGGTCTGGAGCATGACCAGGTCCAGGTCTGGACTTTGATCAGGTTCAGGTTTGGACTTGGACCAGGTCATTTCAGAACTTCCAGATTCTTTTATTCTTCATCATTGAGATGTTGATCTGCTGCTGAGTTTGGGACCCATTTCCTGTCACATGAACCAGTTTCAGCCAAGTTTTTGCTGTCAGCCAGATGTCCTCACATGTGTCTCTAGAAGACTCTGGTCTCCAGAGGAATTCATGGTCCACCCAGGGACGGACAGGTGTCCAGGTCCAGACCATGATCCGTCCGCCACTGTGCTTGACAGCGGGTCTGAGGGGGTTCTGCTGGTTTCCTCCAAACATGTTCTGGACATGAAGCCCAAGCATGTCCACGTTGGTCTAATGTGTCCAGAGGACATGGTTTCAGAAGTCTGCTGGTTTGTCCAGGTTTGTGGACCTCAGTCCTGCTTCCAGGTTCTTCTTAGACAGAAGAAGTTTTCTCCGGGAGACTCTTCCAGACCAGCCGTACTGGTCTGGGGCCTCATTTAAAATGGACTGCGTAGGATTCATACTAAAAGTGCACATACACCAAAAAGCCGAAAATGGCGGGCGCAAAAAGAAATCCGGATCTGAAAAAACCCCGTGCACGCACACTTGCACGTACACTTGCACGTAAGGTTCTCTTTATAAATCACAGTCCAGCTGGAAGGTTGCGCAGCTGAATCCGCCTCATGTGCCGCCCTCTACACGCCCACCTCATACCAAAAATGGTATGTTTTTGCATATGAATGAGCCTGCTGAGCATGCGCAGTGGCTTCCTGCAGCCTGTTTGGCTTCAGAATGAAACAGCCACCGTGCCACTGAATTTCACTGAGATCTGAGATCGAGATGTTGTGGATGATGTGGAGGACAGGAAAACCACATTATTTTGTGGTCACAGTAAAAGTAGAAAAATAAATAGTATAAAATACAGCGAGTGAGTGGCAGCACGCCGTTGCTGCACGGAACGCCGTGAGTGCCCCGGCGCAACAGGGGGGACATGTCCCCTCGTCTTTTCAAAATCATGTTTTTGTCCCCCCCACTTTTTATGGTTTAAAAACTAACGGTAGGATCAGCCATTAATTGCAAATCACACCCTGTGCGAAGGGCCCGGCAGCCCCGCTTCACCCCCCGCTCCCCCTCCTCCTCTCCCGTCTCCCCTCAGAGCTGCTCAGGGAAGGTTTATGGTTCCGCGTCACCAACGCAGAGCCTACGACGTAGGTGCGCGTCGCCGCGTACCCTACGCCGTAGGCTCTGCGTCGTTTTAATGCAGGACCCTAATTTAGGCTTACACCTAAGCCTAAAGGTTTCCTAAAGGTTTCACGCGTGCGTAAAACTCATTATATATATAAAAAAAATCTGTGTCCCTTTAGGGAAGAAATGAGGGGCTCCGTGGAGCCCCTAAACGCTCTACGAAGCCCCTCATTTGTTCTGTCCTAAAGCGGTGGGTGAAGGAGGTTCCCGGCGTGTCACCGCCGGAGAGTCCTGACTGACTGTGCTTCACACACAGAGGAACACGATCAGCGCTATTTTATTATAAGTCTGATATATGTTGTGATATGTGATGACATTATTAAGAGTATGACATGAATCTGGCTTCATTTCACCACCTCACAGCCTGCCTCGCCAGTTCCCCGTGTCTTAAGTAAATTCTTACGGGAGGGTCCGAGTTGCCGTAAAGATAAGCAGGTTTTTCGGTTAGTTTTTTCTTTTTAGATCCGAGGTTTTGCGTAGATGGTGGCTTCCGCAACTTTCAGGCGCTTTTTCTGCGCAAGCAAGCTTTATAGATGAGGCCCCTGGTCTTCTTCTGACTGTCCTCTCATGGCCTTTACCATGCTCAGTGAGACCTCTAGGATCTGAGACAGAATGGTCTTGGGGTAAATCTGCTAAAATCACCACTCCTGTCTTGAATATTTTGATCTTTCTCACTGTAGAAGGTTCATTCAAAATTGTTTCAAGATCCTTTTATAATAATTTCCATATTGATCTACAGCAACAGTTGCTTCTTTAAGATCTTTCTCAATGTTTTCCTTTTGGGCATTGTGTTATCACACACCTAACTGCTCCAGACCAACAAACCGAAGAAGCTCTGCAGACCTGCTGATGATCAGGTCATCAATGATGGTTATCCACAGACCTGACGAAAACTCTTAAACACGTAACTCCTGGGGCAGCAGTCAGGGGTAGATTCCCCACATTTCATTCATTTTATTTTTTGTAATTTTCTTGTGAAAAATGATATCTTGGTGAAAAGGTTGACTGCTGTTGTTCATAAATGAGAGCTGATTCTGTGTCAACTCTAGTGGAGTACTACAGATACTGTAAACGCTGCAGTACTCCATGTACTTTAGAGTTCCACAGTGAACCTGTGTGGGGTGCAGACTTGCAGATGTCCTCTTGGTCTCTGGGTGTCTCCAGGCTGGATGTCCTGGTTTGGGAACAGCATCGTCCTCTTCGTCCTGTACAGACAGAGAGCTTCCCTGCAGCCCAGCGACTACCTGACATTCAACCTGGCAGTCTCCGACGCCAGCATCTCTGTGTTCGGCTACTCCAGAGGCATCATCCAGATCTTCAACGTCTTCCAGGACAGCGGCTTCCTCATCTCCTCCATCTGGACCTGCCAGGTACTCTCTACCGGAGACAAACTTAGTATACGTGTTCATCCGTCTGTCCGTATGTCTGTCTGTATGTCCAACCAGAACAAGTCTTCAAAGCAGACCCAAGACACAGTGGAGAGATTATTTCTCCACAGGTCTGGGAACACCTCAGTGTCCTCCCAGAAGATCTG